>NW_027514830.1:0-118469 GCF_048772815.1 Callospermophilus lateralis | reverse complement strand
GTGGAAAAGCACTTTCATTGAGAGGGGTTGCCAAGCTTCTAAGAAATAACGAGTTTCCGAAATACCAGCAAATATTTTTTCACCCAATCTTGATGATACTTGGCGGTAATGATAAGGACACAAATCCCACTTGGCTCACCGAATTTTGTTCTTCTAGGTTGAAGCGTTCGTCTACAGTAGCAGTTTTTATATTTAGGTTTCCCTCTGTTCTCTCATATATAGATAGATGAATTTGGAACTCTAAATCCAACATGGTTTGTAGTAGCTCTTTGAAACTTGACAAAATAAAAAAGTTCGCAGTTTTGTCTCTATGGTTTGTTTGCTCTTCAAGTAGCTCTAGGCACAGACTGTGGAATAGCACTTTCATTGAGAGGGGTTGCCAAGCTTCCAAGAAATAACAAGTTTCCGAAATACCAGGAAATATTTTTTCACCCAATCTTGATGATACTTGGTAGTAATGATCAGGACACAAATCCCTCTTGGCTCACCGAATTTTTTTCCTCTAGGTTGAAGCGTTCGTCTACAGTAGCAGTTTTTATATTTGGGTTTCCCTCTGTTCTCTCCTATATAGATAGATGAATTTGGAACTCTAAATCCAACATGGTTTGTAGTAGCTCTTTGAAAGTTGATAAAATAAAGGAGTTCTCATTTTTGAATCTATGGTTTGTTTCCTCTTCAAGTAGCCCTAAGCAAAGACTGTGGAAAAGCACTTTCATTGAAAGGGTTTGCCAAGCTTCCAAGAAATTACGAGTTTCCGAAATACCAGCAAATATTTTTTCAACCAATCTTGATGATACTTGGCGATAATGATCAGGACACAAATCCCACTTGGCTCACCGAATTTTGTTCTTCTAGGTTGAAGCGTTCGTCTACAGTAGCAGTTTTTATATTTAGATTTCCCTCTGTTCTCTCCTATATAGATAGATGAATTTGGAACTCTAAATCCAACATGGTTTGAAGTAGCTCTTTGAAACTTGACAAAATAAAAAAGTTCTCAGTTTTGACTCTATGGATTGTTTCCTCTTCAAGTAGCTCTAGGCACAGACTGTGGAAAAGCACTTTCATTGAGAGGGGTTGCCAAGCTTCTAATAATTTACGAGTTTCCGAAATACCAGGATATATTTTTAAACCCAAACTTGATGATACTTGGTGGTAATGATCAGGACACAAATCCCACTAGGCTCACCAAATTTTGTTCTTCTAGGTTGAACCGTTCGTCTACAGTAGCAGTTTTTATATTTAGGTTTCCCTCTGTTCTCTCCTATATAGATAGATGAATTTGGAACTCTAAATCAAACATGGTTTGTATTAGCTCTTTGTAACTTGACAAAATAAAGGAGTTCTCCGTTTTGTCTCTATGGTTTGTTTCCTCTTCAAGTAGCCCTAAGCAAAGACTGTGGAAAAGCACTTTCATTGAAAGGGGTTGCCAAGCTTCCAAGAAATTACGAGATTCCGAAATACCAGCAAATATTTTTTCAACTAAACTTGATGATACGTGGTGGTAATGACAAATACACAAATCCCACTTGGCTCACCAATTTTTGTTCTTCTAGTTTGAAGCGTTCGTTTACAATAGCAGTTTTTATTTTTAGGTTTCACTCTGTTCTCTCCTATATAGATAGATGAATTTGGAACAAAATCCAACATGGTTTGTATTAGCTCTTTGTAACTTGACAAAATAAAGGGGTTCTCAGTTTTGTCTCTATGGTTTGTTTCCTCTTCAAATAGACCTAGGCTCAGACTGTGGAAAAGCACTTTCATTGAGAGGGGTTGCTAAGCTTCTAAGAAATAATGAGTTTCCGAAATACCAGCAAATATTTTTTCACCCAATCTTGATGACACTTGGTGGTAATGATCAGTACATAAATCCCACTTGTCTCACCAAATTTTGTTTTTCTAGGTTGAAGCGTTCGTCTACAGTAGCAGTTTTTATATATAGGTTTCCCTCTGTTCTCTCCTATATAGATAGATTAATTTGGAACTCTAAATCCAACATGGTTTGTAGTCGCGCGTTGAAACTTGACAAAATAAAAAAGTTCTCAGTTTAGTCTCTATGGTTTGTTTCCCCTTCAAGTAGCTCTAGGCACAGACTGTGGAAAAGCACTTTCATTGAAAGGGGTTGCCAAGCTTCCAAGAAATAACTAGTTTCCGAAATACCAGCAAATATTTTTTCACCCAGTCTTTATGATACTTGGTGGTAATGATCGGGACACAAATCCCACTTGGCTCACCAAATTTTGTTCTTCTAGGTTGAAGCGTTCGTTTACAGTAACAGTTTTTATTTTTAGGTTTCACTCTGTTCTCTCATATATAGATAGATGAATTTGGAACTCCAAGTGCAACATGGTTTTTAGTAGCTCCTTGAAACTTGACAAAATAAAGGAGTTCTCAGTTAAGTCTCTATGGTTTGTTTCCCGTTCAAGTAGCTCTAGGCACAGACTGTGGAAAAGCACTTTCATTGAGAGGGGTTGCCAAGCTTCTAAGAAATAACGAGTTTCCGAAATACAAGCAAATATTTTTTCTCCCAATCTTGATAATACGTGGTGGTAATGACAAGTACACAAATCTCTCCTGGCTCACCGAATTTTGTTCTTCTAGGTTGAAGCGTTCGTCTACAGTAGCAGTTTATATATTTAGGTTTCCCTCTGTTCTCTCCTATATAGATAGATGCATTTGGAACTCTAAATCCAACATGGTTTGTAGTAGCTCTTTGAAACTTGACCAAAAAAAGTAGTTCTCATTTTTGTCTCTATGGTTTGTTTCCTCTTCAAGTAGCCCTAAGCAAAGACTGTGGAAAGGCACTTTCATTGAAAGGGGTTGCCAAGCTTCTAAGAAATTACGAGTTTCCGAAATACCAGCAAATATTTTTTCACCCAATCTTGATGATACTTGGCGGTAATGATCAGGACACAAATCCCACTTGGCTCACCGAATTTTGTTCTTCTAGGATGAAGCGTTCATCTACAGTAGCAGTTTTTATATTTAGATTTCCCTCTGTTCTCTCCTATTAGATAGATGAATTTGGAACTCTAAATCCAACATGGTTTTTAGTAGCTCTTTGATACTTGACAAAAAAAGGAGTTCTGATTTAGTCTCTATGGTTTGTTTCCTCTTCAAGTAGCCCTAGGCACAGACTGTGGAAAAGCACTTTCATTGAGAGGGGTTGCCAAGCTTCTAAGAAATAATGAGTTTCCGAAATACCAGCAAATATTTCTTCACCCAATCTTGATGATACTTGGTGGTAATAATCAGTACACAAGTCCCACTTGGCTCACCAAATTTTGTTCTTCTAGGTTGAACCGTTCGACTACAGTAGCAGTTTTTATGTTTAGGTTTCCCTCTGTTCTCTCCTATATAGATAGATGAATTTGGAACTCTAAATCCAATATGGTTTGTACTAGCTCTTTGAAACTTGACAAAATAAAGGAGTTCTCCGTTTAGAGTCTACGGTTTGTTTCCTCTTCAAGTAGCTCTAGGCACAGTCTGTGGAAAAGCACTTTCATAGAGAGGGGTTGCCAAGCTTCTAAGAAATAACGAGTTTCCGAAATACCAGAATATATTTTTAAACCCAATCTTGATGATACATGGTGGTAATGATCCGGACACAAATCCCACTTGGCTCACCGAATTTTGTTTTTCTAGGTTGAAGCGTTCGTCTACAGTAGCAGTTTTTATATTTAGGTTTCCCTCTGTTCTCTCCTATATAGATAGATGAATTTGGAACTCTAAATCCAACATGGTTTGTATTAGCTCTTTGTAACTTGACAAAATAAAGGAGTTCTCCGTTTTGTCTCTATGGTTTGTTTCCTCTTCAAGTATCCCTAAGCAAAGACTGTGGAAAAGCACTTTCATTGAGAGGGGTTGCCAAGCTTCTAAGAATTAACGAGTTTCTGAAATATCAGCAAATATTTTGTCACCCAATCTTGATGATACTTGGTGGTAATGATCAGTACATAAATCCCACTTGGTTCACCAAATTTTGTTTTTCTAGGTTGAAGCGTTCGTCTACAGTAGCAGTTTTTATATTTACGTTTCCCTCTGTTCTCTCCTATATACATAGATGAATTTGGAACTCTAAATCCAACATGGTTAGTAGTAGCTCTTTGAAACTTGACAAAATAAAGGAGTTCTCAGGTTAGTCTCTATGGTTTGTTTCCCCTTCATTAGATCTAGGCACAGACTGTGGAAAAGCACTTTCATTGAGAGGGGTTGCCAAGCTTCCAAGAAATTACGAGTTTCCGAAATACCAGCAAATTTTTTTTCTACCAAACTTGATGATACGTGGTGGTAATGACAAGTACACAAATCCCACTTGGCTCACCAAATTTTGTTCTTCTAGGTTTAAGCGTTCGTTTACAGTAGCAGTTTTTATTTTTAGGTTTCATTCTGTTCTGTCCTATATAGATAGATGAATTTGGAACTCTAAATCCAACATGGTTTGTAGTAGCTCTTTGAAACTTGACATAATAAAGTAGTTCTCAGTTTAGTCTCTATGGTTTGTTTCCTCTTCAAGTAGTTCTAGGCACAGACTGTGGAAAAGCACTTTCATTGAGAGGGGTTGCCAAGCTTCTAAGAAATTACGAGTTTTTGAAATACCAGCAAATATTTTTTTACCCAATCTTGATGATACTTGGTGGTAATGATCAGTACACAAGTCCCACTAGGCTCACCAAATTTTGTTCTTCTAGGTTGAAGCGTTTGTCTACAGTAGCAGTTTTTATATTTAGGTTTCCCTCTGTTCTCTCCTATATAGATATATGAATTTGGAACTCTAAATCCAACATGGTTTGTATTAGCTCTTTGAAACTTGACAAAATAAAGGAGTTCTGAGTTTTGTCTCTATGGTTTGTTTCCTCTTCAAGTAGCTCTAGGCACAGACTGTGGAAAATCAATTTCATTGAGAGGGGTTGCCAAGCTTCTATGAAATAACGAGTTTCCGAAATACCAGGATATATTTTTAAACCCAATCATGATGATACTTGTTGGTAATGATCAGGACACAAATCCCACTTGGCTCACCGAATTTTGTTCTTCTAGGTTGAAAGGTTCGTCTACAGTAGCAGTTTTTAGATTTAGGTTTCCCTCTGTTCTCTCCTATATAGATAGATGAATTTGGAACTCTAAATCCAACATGGTTTGTAGTAGCTCTTTGAAACTTGACAAAATAAAGGAGTTCTCAGTTTAATTTCTATGGTTTGTTTCCTCTTCAATTAGCCCTAGGCACTCACTGTGGAAAAGCACTTTCATTGAGATGGGTTGCCAAGGTGCTAAGAATTAACGAGTTTCCGAAATACCTGCAAATATTTTGTCACCCAATCTTGATGATACTTGGTGGTAATGATCAGTACATAAATCCCACTGGGCTCACCGAATTTTGTTCTTCTAGGTTGAAGCGTTCGTCTACAGAAGCAGTTTTTATATTTAGGTTTCCCTCTGTTCTCTCCTATATAGATAGATGAATTTGGAACTCTAAGTCCAACATGGTTTGTAGTAGCTCTTTGAAACTTGACAAAATAAAATAGTTCTCAGTTTAGTCTCTATGGTTTGTTTTCTTTAAGTAGCTCTAGGCACAGACTGTTCAAAGCATTTTCAATGAGAGGGGTTGCAAAGCTTCTAAGAAATAACGAGTTTCAGAAATAACAGCAAATATTTTTTCACCCAATCTTGATGATACTTCGTGGTAATGATAAGTACACAAATCCCACTTGGCTCACCGAATTTTGTTCTTAGGTTGAAGCGTTCGTCTACAGTAGCAGTTTTTACATTTATGTTTCCCTCTGCTCTCTCCTATATAGATAGATGAATTTGGAACTCTTAAATCCAACATGGTTTGTAGTAGGTCTTTGAAACTTGACAAAAACAAGTAGTTCTCAGTTTTGTCTCTATGGTTTGTTTCCTCTTCTAGTAGCCCTAAGCACAGAGTGTGGAAAAGTAATATCATTGAAAGGGGTTGCCAAGCTTCCAAGAAATTACGAGTTTCCGAAATACCAGCAAATATTTTTTCACCCAATCTTGATGATACGTGGTGGTAATGATAAGTGCACAAATCCCACTTGGCTCAACAAATTTGTTCTTCTAGGTTGACGCGTTCGTTTACAGTAGCAGTTTTTATTTTTAGGTTTCACTCTGTTCTCTCCTATATAGATAGATGCATTTGGAACTCTAAATTCAACATGTATTTTAATAGCTCTTTGATACTGGACAAAATAAAGGGGTTCTCAGTCTTGTCTCTATGGTTTGTTTCCTCTTCAAGTAGCCCTAGGCACAGACTGTGGAAAAGCACTTTCATTGAGAGGGGTTGCCACGCTTCTAAAAAATAACGAGTTTCGAAATTCCAGCATATATTTTTTCACCCAATCTTCATGATACTTGGCCGTAATGATCAGGACACAAATCCCACTTGGCTCACCGAATATTGTTCTTCTAGTTTGAAGCGTTCGTCTACAGTAGCAGTTTTTATATTTAGGTTTCCCTCTGTTCTCTCCTATATAGAGATGAATTTGGAACGCTAAATCCAACATGGTTTGTAGTAGCTCTTTGAAACTTGATAAAATAAAGGAGTTCTCCGTTTAGTCTCTATGGTTTGTTTCCTCTTCAAGTAGCTCTAGGCACAGACGGTGGAAAAACACTTTCATTTACAGGGGTTGCCAAGCTTCTAAGAAATAACGAGTTTTCGAAATACCAGCAAATATTTTTTCACCCAATCTTGATGAAACTTGGTGGTAATGATCAGGACACAAATCCCACTTGGCTCACCAAATTTTGTTCTTCTAGTTTGAAGCGTTCGTCTACAGTAGCAGTTTTTATAATTTGGTTTCCCTCTGTTCTCTCCTATATAGATAGATGAATTTGGAACTCTAAATCCAACATGGTTTGTATTAGCTCTTTGTAACTTGACAAAATAAAGGAGTTCTCCGTTTTATCTCTATGGTTTGTTTCCTCTTCAAGTAGCTCTAGGCACAGACTGTGGAAGAGCACTTTCATTGAGAGGGGTTGCCAAGCTTCTAAGAAATAACGAGTTTCCGAAATACCAGCAAATATTTTTTCACCCAATCTTGATGATACTAGGTGGTAATGATCGGTACACAAATCCCACTTGACTCACCAAATTTTGTTCTTCTAGTTTGAAGCATTCATTTACAGTAGCAGTGTATATTTTAAGGTTTCCCTCTCTTCTCCCCTATATAGATAGATGATTTTGGAACTATAAATCCAACATGGTTTTTAGTAGCTCTTTGAAACTTGACAAAAAAAGTAGTTCTCAGTTTTGTCTCTATGATTTGTTTCCTCTTCAAGTAGCCCTAAGCGGAGACTGTGGAAAAGCCCTTTCATAGAAACGGGTTGCCAAGCATCCAAGAAATTACGAGTTTCCGAAATACCAGCAAATATTATTTCACGCAATCTTGATGATACGTTTTGGTAATGACAAGTACACAAATCCCACTGGCTCACCAAATTTTGTTCTACTAGGTTGAAGCGTTCGTTTTCAGTAGCAGTTTGTATTTTTAGATTTCCCTCTGTTCTCTCCTATATAGATAGATGAATTTGGAACTCTAAATCCAACATGGTTTGTAGTACCTCATTGAAACTTGACAAAATAAAGGAGTTCTCAGTTTTGTATCTATGGTGTTTTTAATCTTCAAGGAGCCCTAGGCACAGACTGTGGAAAAGCACTTACATTGAGAGGGGTTGCAAGCTTCTAAGAAATAACGAGTATCGGAAATACCAGCAAATATTTTATAACCCAATCTTGATGATACTTGGTGGAAATGATCAGTACACAAATCCCACTTGGCTCACCAAATTTTGCTCTTCTAGGTTGAAGCGTTCGTCTACAGTAGCAGTTTTTATATTTAGGTTTCCCTCTGTTCTCCCCTATATACATGGATGAATTTGGAACTCTACATCCAACATGGTTTGTAGTAGCTCTTTGAAACTTGACAAAAAAAAGGAGTTCTCAGTTTTGTCTCTGTGGTTTATTTCCTCTTCAAGTAGCCCTAGGCACAGAATGTGGAAAAGCACTTTCATTGAGAGGGGTTGCCAAGCTTCTAAGAATTAACGAGTTTCCGAAATACCAACAAATATTTTTTCAACCAATCTTGATGATACTTGGTGGTAATGATCAGTACACAAATCCCACTTGGCTCACCTAATTTTATTCTTCTAGGTTGAAGCGTTTGTCTACAGTAGCAGTTTTCATATTTAGGTTTCCCTCTGTTCTCTCCTATATAGATAGATGAATTTGGAACTCTAAATCCAACATGGTTTGTAGTAGCTCTTTAAACTTGACAAAATAAAGGAGTTCTCTGTTTTGTCTCTATGGTTTGTTTAATCTTCATGGAACCCTAGGCACAGTCTGTGGAAAAGCACTTTCATTGAGAGGGGTTGCCAAGCTTCTAAGAAATAACGATTTTCCGAAATACCAGCAAATATTTTTTCACCCAGTCTTCATGATACTTGGCGGTAATAATCAGTACACAAATCCCACTTGGCTCACCAAATTTTGTTCTTCTAGGTTGAAGCGTTCGTCTACAGTAGCAGTTTTTATATTTAGGTTTCCTTCTATTCTCTCCTATATAGATAGATGAATTTGGAACTCTAAATCAAACATGGTTTGAAGTTGCTCTTTGAAACTTGTCAAAATAAAAAAGTTCTCAGTTTTGACTCTATGGTTTGTTTCCTGTTCAAGTAGCTCTAGGCACAGACTGTGGAAGAGCACTTTCATTGAGAGGGGTTGCCAAGCTTCTAAGAAATAACGAGTTTCCGAAATACCAGCAAATATTTTTTCACCCAATCTTGATGATACTTGGTGGTAATGACCAGGACACAAATCCCACTTGGCTCACGAATTTTGTTCTTCTAGGTTGAAGCGTTCGTCTACAATAGCAGTTTTTATATTTAGGTTTCCCTCTGTTCTCTACTATATAGATAGATGAATTTGGAACTCTAAATCCAACATGGTTTGTAGTAGCTCTTTGAAACTTGACAAAATAAAAAAGTTCACAGTTTTGTCTCTATGGTTTGTTTGCTCTTCAAGTAGCCCTAGGCACAGACTGTGGAAAAGCACTTTCATTGAGAGGGGTTGCTAAGCTTCTAAGAAATAACGAGTTTCCGAAAAACCAGCAAAGATTTTTTCACCCAATTTTGATGATACGTGGTGGTAATGACAAGTACACAAATCCCACTTGGCTCACCAATTTTTGTTATTCAAGGTTGATGCTTTCGTTTACAGTAGCAGTTTTTATATTTACGTTTCCCTCTGTTCTCTCCTATATAGATAGATGAATTTGAAACTCTAAATCCAACATGGTTTTTAGTAGCTCTTTGATACTTGACGAAATAAAAGAGTTCTCAGTTTTGTCTCTATGGTTTGTTTCCTCTTCAAGTAGCCATAGTCACAGACTGTGGAAAAGCACTTTCATTGAGAGGGGTTGCCCAGCTTCTAAGAAATAATGAGTTTCCAAAATACCAGCAAATGTTTTTTCACCCAAACTTGATGATACTTGGCGGTATAATCAGTACACAAATCCCACTTGGCTCACCAAATTTTGTTCTTCTAGGTTGAAGCGTTCGTCTACAGTAGCAGTTTTTATATTTAGGTTTCCTTCTGTTCTCTCCTATATAGATAGATGAATTTGGAAGTCTAAATCCAATATGGTTTGTAGTAGCTCTTTGAAACTTGACAAAATGAAGGAATTCTCCATTTATTCTCTATGGTTTATTTTCTCTTCAAGTAGCTCTAGGCACAGACTGTGGAAAAGCACTTTCATTGAGAGAGTTTGCCAAGCTTCTAAGAAATAACGAGTTTCCGAAATACCAGCAAATATTTTTTCAACCAATCTTGATGATACGTGGTGGTAATGACACGTACAAAAATCCCACTTGGCTCACCAATTATTGTTTTTCTAGGTTGAAGCGTTTGTTTACAGTAGCAGTTTTTATTTTTAGGTTTCACTCTGTTCTCTCCTATATAGATAGACGAATTTGGAACTCTAAATCCAACATGGTTTTTAGTAGCTCTTTGATACTTGACAAAATAAAGGAGTTCTCAGTTTTGTCTCTGTGGTTTGTTTCCTCTTCAAGTAGCTCTAGGCACAGACTGTGGTAAAGCACTTTCATTGAGAGGGGTTGCCAAGCTTCTAAGAAATAACGAGTTTCCCAAATACCAGCAAATATTTTTTCACCCAATCTTGATGATTCTTGATGGTAATGATCAGTACACAAATCCCACTTGGCTCACCGAGTTTTGTTCTTCTAGGTTGAAGGGTTCGTCTACAGGAGCAGTTTTTATATTTAGGTTTCCCTCTGTTCTCTCCTATATAGATAGACGAATTTGGAACTCTAAATCCAACATGGTTTGTAGTAGCTCTTTGAAACTTGACAAAATAAAGGAGTTCTCAGTTTTGTCTCTATGGTTTGTTTCCTCTTCATGTAGCTCTAGGCACAGACTGTGGAAAAGCACTTTCATTGAGAGGGGTTGCCAAGCTTCTAAGAAATAACGAGTTTCTGAAATACCAGCAAATATTTTTTCACCCAATCTTGATGATACATAGTGGTAATGATCAATACACAAATCCCACTTGGCTCACCGAATTTTGTTCTTCTAGGTTGAAGCGTTCGTCTACAGTAGCAGTTTTTATATTTAGGTTTCCCTCTGTTCTCTCCTATATTGATATATGAATTTGGAACTCTAATCCAACATGGTTTGTATTAGCTCTTTGAAATTTGACAAAATAAAGGAGTTCTCCATTTTGTATCTATGGTTTGTTTACCCTTCCAGTAGCTCTAGGCACAGACTGTGGAAAAGCACTTTGATTGAGAGGGGTTGCAAGGCTTCTAAGAAATAACGAGTTTCCGAAATACCAGGAAATACTTTTTCACCCAATCTTGATGATACGTGGTGGTAATGATGAGTCCACAAATCCCACTTGGCTCACCAATTTTTGTTCTTCTAGGTTGAAGCGTTCGTTTGCAGTAGCAGTTTTTAGATTTAGGTTTCACTATGTTCTCTCATATATAGATAGATGAATTTGGAACTCTAACTCCAACATGGTTTGTAGTAGCTCTTTGAAGCTTGACAAAAATAAGTAGTTCTCAGTTTTGTCTCTATGGTTTGTTTCCTCTTCAAGTAGCCCTAAGAAGAGACTGTGGAAAAGCACTTTCATTGAAAGGGGTTGCCAAGCTTCCAAGAAATTACGAGTTTCCGAAATACCAGCAAATATTTTTTCAACCAATCTTGATGATACATGGTGGTAATGACAAGTACACAAATCCCACTTGGCTCACCAATTTTTGTTCTTCTAGGTTGAAGCATTCGTTTACAGTAGCAGTTTTTATTTTTAGGTTTCACTCTGTTCTCTCCTATATTGATAGATGAATTTGGAACTCTAAATCCAACATGGTTTGATGTAGCTCTTTGAAACTTGACAAAATAAAAAAGTTCTCAGTTTTGTCTCTATGGTTTGTTTCCTCTTCAATTAGCTCTAGGCACAGACTGTGGAAAAGCACTTTCATTGAGAGGGATTGCCAAGATTCTAAAAAATAACAATTTTCCGAAATACCAGGAAATATTTTTCATCCAATCTTGATGATTCTTGGTGGTAATGATGAGGACACAAATCCCACTTGGCTCACCGAATTTTATTCTTCTAGGTTGAAGCGATTGTCTACAGTCGCAGTTTTTATATTTATTTTTCCCTCTGTTCTCTCCTACATAGATAGATGAATTTGGAACTCTAAATCCAACATGGTTTGTAGTAGCTCTTTGAAACTTGACAAAAAAGTAGTTCTCAGTTTTGTCTCTATGGTTTGTTTCCACTTCACGTAGCCCTAAGCAAAGACTGTGGAAAAGCACTTTCATTGAAAAGGGTTGCCAAGCTTCCAAAGAAATTACGAGTTTCCGAAATACCAGCAAATATTTTTTCACCCAATCTTGATGATACTTGGTGGTAATACTCAGTAAACAAATACCACTTGGCTCACCAAATTTTGTTCTTCTATGTTGAAGCGTTCGTCTACAATAGCAGTTTTTATATTTAGGTTTCCCTCTGTTCTCTCCTATATAGATAGATGAATTTGGAACTCTAAATTCAATATGGTTTGTAGTAGCTCTTTGAAACTTGACAAAAAAAGTAGTTCTCAGTTTTGTCTCTATGGTTTGTTTCCTCTTCAAGTAGCTCTATGCACAGACTGTGGAAAAGCACTTTCATTGAGAGGGGTTGCCAAGGTTCTAAGAAATAACGAGTTTCCGAAATACCAGCAAATATTTTTTCAACCAATCGTGATGATACTTGGCGGTAATGATCAGTACACAATTCTCACTTGGCTAACCAAATTTTGTTCTTCTAGGTTGAAGCGTTCGTCTACAGTAGCAGTTTTTATATTTAGGTTTCCCTCTGTTCTCTCCTATATAGATATATGAATTTGGAACTCAAAATCCAACATGGTTTGTATTAGCTCTTTGAAACTTGACAAAATAAAGGAGTTCTCAGTTTGATTCTATGGTTTGTTTCCTCTTCAAGTAGCTCTAGGCACAGACTGTGGAAAAGCACTTTCATTGAGAGGGGTTGCCCAGGTTCTAAGAAATAACGTGTTTCCGAAATACCTGCAAATATTTTTTCACCCAAACTTGATGATACTTGGTGGTAATGTTCAGGACACAAATCCCACTTGTCTCACCGAATTTTGTTCTTCTATGTGGAAGCGTTCGTCTACAGTAGCAGTTTTTATATTTAGGTTTCCCTCTGTTCTCTCCTATAGAGTTAGATGAATTTGGAACTCTAAATCCAACATGGTTTGTAGTAGCTCTTTGAAGCTTGACCAAACTAAGTAGTTCTCATTTTTGTCTCTATGGTTTGTTTCCTCTTCAAGTAGCCCTAAGAAAAGACTGTGGAAAAGCACTTTCATTGAAAGGGGTTGCCAAGCTTCCAAGAAATTACGAGTTTCCGAAATACCAGCAAATATTTTTTCAACCAATCTTGATGATACGTGGTGGTAATGACAAGTACACAAATCCCACTTGGCTCACCAATTTTTGTTCTTCTAGGTTGAAGCGTTCGTTTACAGTAGCAGTTTTTATTTTTAGTTTTCAATCTGTTCTCTCCTATATTGATAGATGAATTTGGAACTCTAAATCCAACATGGTTTTTAGTAGCTCTTTGAAACTTGACAAAAAAAAAAGTAGTTCTCAGTTTTGTCTCTATGGTTTGTTTCCTCTTCAAGTAGCCCTAAGTAGAGACTGTGGAAAAGCACTTTCATTGAAACGGGTTGCCAAGCTTCCAAGAAATTACGAGTTTCTGAAATACCAGCAAATATTTTTTCAACGAAACTTGATGATACGTGGTGGTAATGACAAGTACACAAATCCCACTTGGCCTACCAATTTTTGTTCTTCTAGGTTGAAGCGTTCGTTTACAGTAGCAGTTTTTATTTTTAGGTTTCACTCTGTTCTCTGCTATATAGATAGATGCTTTTGGAACTCTAAATCCAACATGGTTTTTAGTAGCTCTTTGATACTTGACAAAAGAAAGCAGTTCTCAGTTTTGTCTCTATGGTTTGTTTCCTATTCAAGTAGCCCTAGGCATAGACTGTGTAAAAGCACTTTCATTGAGAGGGTTTGCCACGCTTCTAAGAAATAATGTGTTTCCGAAATACCAGCAAATATTTTTTCACCCAATCTTGATGATACTTTGTGGTCATAATCCGTACACAAATCCCACTTGGCTCACCAATTTTTGTTCTTCTAGGTTGAAGCGTTCGTTTACAGTAGCAGTTTTTAGATTTAGGTTTCACTCTGTTCTCTCCTATATAGATATTTGAATTTGGAACTCTAAATCCCACATGGTTTGCAGTAGCTCTTTGAAACTTGACAAAATAAAGTAGTTCTCATTTTTGTCTCCATGGTTCGTTTCCTCTTCAATTAGCCCTAGGCACAGACTGTGGAAAAGCATTTTCATTGAGATGGGTTGCCAAGCTTCTAAGAAATAACGAGTTTCCGAAATACCACCAAATATTTTTTCACACAATCTTGATGATACTTGGTGGTAATGATCAGTACACAAATCCCACTTGGCTCACCGAATTTTGTTCTTCTAAGTTGAAGCGTTCATCTACAGTAGCAGTTTTTATTTTTAGGTTTCCCTCTGTTCTCTCCTATATAGATAGATGAATTTGGAACTCTAAATCCAACATGGTTTGTAGTAGCTCTTTGAAACTTGACAAAAAAGTAGTTCTCATTTTTGTCTCTATGGTTTGTTTCCTCTTCACGTAGCCCTAAGTAAAGACTGTGGAAAAGCAATTTCATTGAAAAGGGTTGCCAAGGTTCCAAAGAAATTACGAGTTTCTGAAATACCAGCAAATATTTTTTCACCCAATCTTGATGATACTAGGTGGTAATGATCAGTACACAAATCCCACTTGGCTCACCAATTTTTGTTCTTCTAGGTTGAAGCGTTCGTCTACAGGAGCAGTTTTTATATTTAGGTTTCCCTCTGTTCTCTCCTATATAGATAGATGAATTTGGAACTCTAAATCCAATATGGTTTGTAGTAGCTCTTTGAAACTTGACAAAAAAAGTAGTTCTCATTTTTGTCTCTATGGTTTGTTTCCTCTTCAAGTAGCTCTATGCACAGACTGTGGAAAAGCACTTTCATTGAGAGGGGTTGCCAAGGTTCTAAAAATAACGAGTTTCCGAAATACCAGCAAATATTTTTTCAACCAATCGTGATGATACTTGGCGGTAATGATCAGTACACAAATCTCACTTGGCTCACCAAATTTTGTTCTTCTAGGTTGAAGCGTTCGTCTACAGTAGCAGTTTTTATATTTAGGTTTCCCTCTGTTCTCTCGTATATAGATATATGAATTTGGAACTCAAAATCCAACATGGTTTGTATTAGCGCTTTGAAACTTGACAAAATAAAAGAGTTCTCAGTTTTGATTCTATGGTTTGTTTCCTCTTCAAGTAGCTGTAGGCACAGACTGTGGAAAAGCACTTTCATTGAGAGGGGTTGCCAAGCTTCTATGAAATAACGAGGTTCCGAAGTACCAGGATATATTTTTAAACCCAATCGTGATGATACTTGGTGGTAATGTTCAGGACACAAATACCACTTGGCTCACCGAATTTTGTTCTTCTATGTTGAAGAGTTCATCTACAGTAGCAGTTTTTATATTTAGGTTTCCCTCTGGTCTCTCCTATATAGAAAGATGAATTTGGAACTCTAAATCCAACATGGTTTGTAGTAGCTCCTTGAAACTTGACAAAATAAAGGAGTTCTGAGTTTTGTCTCTATGGTTTGTTTCCTCTTCAAGTAGCTCTAGGCACAGACTGTGGAAAATCAATTTCATTGAGAGGGGTTGCCAAGCTTCTATGAAATAACGAGTTTCCGAAATACCAGGATATATTTTTAAACCCAATCATGATGATACTTGTTGGTAATGATCAGGACACAAATCCCACTTGGCTCACCGAATTTTGTTCTTCTAGGTTGAAAGGTTCGTCTACAGTAGCAGTTTTTAGATTTAGGTTTCCCTCTGTTCTCTCCTATATAGATAGATGAATTTGGAACTCTAAATCCAACATGGTTTGTAGTAGCTCTTTGAAACTTGACAAAATAAAGGAGTTCTCAGTTTAATTTCTATGGTTTGTTTCCTCTTCAATTAGCCCTAGGCACTCACTGTGGAAAAGCACTTTCATTGAGATGGGTTGCCAAGGTGCTAAGAATTAACGAGTTTCCGAAATACCTGCAAATATTTTGTCACCCAATCTTGATGATACTTGGTGGTAATGATCAGTACATAAATCCCACTGGGCTCACCGAATTTTGTTCTTCTAGGTTGAAGCGTTCGTCTACAGAAGCAGTTTTTATATTTAGGTTTCCCTCTGTTCTCTCCTATATAGATAGATGAATTTGGAACTCTAAGTCCAACATGGTTTGTAGTAGCTCTTTGAAACTTGACAAAATAAAATAGTTCTCAGTTTAGTCTCTATGGTTTGTTTTCTTTAAGTAGCTCTAGGCACAGACTGTTCAAAGCATTTTCAATGAGAGGGGTTGCAAAGCTTCTAAGAAATAACGAGTTTCAGAAATAACAGCAAATATTTTTTCACCCAATCTTGATGATACTTCGTGGTAATGATAAGTACACAAATCCCACTTGGCTCACCGAATTTTGTTCTTAGGTTGAAGCGTTCGTCTACAGTAGCAGTTTTTACATTTATGTTTCCCTCTGCTCTCTCCTATATAGATAGATGAATTTGGAACTCTTAAATCCAACATGGTTTGTAGTAGGTCTTTGAAACTTGACAAAAACAAGTAGTTCTCAGTTTTGTCTCTATGGTTTGTTTCCTCTTCTAGTAGCCCTAAGCACAGAGTGTGGAAAAGTAATATCATTGAAAGGGGTTGCCAAGCTTCCAAGAAATTACGAGTTTCCGAAATACCAGCAAATATTTTTTCACCCAATCTTGATGATACGTGGTGGTAATGATAAGTGCACAAATCCCACTTGGCTCAACAAATTTGTTCTTCTAGGTTGACGCGTTCGTTTACAGTAGCAGTTTTTATTTTTAGGTTTCACTCTGTTCTCTCCTATATAGATAGATGCATTTGGAACTCTAAATTCAACATGTATTTTAATAGCTCTTTGATACTGGACAAAATAAAGGGGTTCTCAGTCTTGTCTCTATGGTTTGTTTCCTCTTCAAGTAGCCCTAGGCACAGACTGTGGAAAAGCACTTTCATTGAGAGGGGTTGCCACGCTTCTAAAAAATAACGAGTTTCGAAATTCCAGCATATATTTTTTCACCCAATCTTCATGATACTTGGCCGTAATGATCAGGACACAAATCCCACTTGGCTCACCGAATATTGTTCTTCTAGTTTGAAGCGTTCGTCTACAGTAGCAGTTTTTATATTTAGGTTTCCCTCTGTTCTCTCCTATATAGAGATGAATTTGGAATGCTAAATCCAACATGGTTTGTAGTAGCTCTTTGAAACTTGATAAAATAAAGGAGTTCTCCGTTTAGTCTCTATGGTTTGTTTCCTCTTCAAGTAGCTCTAGGCACAGACGGTGGAAAAACACTTTCATTTACAGGGGTTGCCAAGCTTCTAAGAAATAACGAGTTTTCGAAATACCAGCAAATATTTTTTCACCCAATCTTGATGAAACTTGGTGGTAATGATCAGGACACAAATCCCACTTGGCTCACCAAATTTTGTTCTTCTAGTTTGAAGCGTTCGTCTACAGTAGCAGTTTTTATAATTTGGTTTCCCTCTGTTCTCTCCTATATAGATAGATGAATTTGGAACTCTAAATCCAACATGGTTTGTATTAGCTCTTTGTAACTTGACAAAATAAAGGAGTTCTCCGTTTTATCTCTATGGTTTGTTTCCTCTTCAAGTAGCTCTAGGCACAGACTGTGGAAGAGCACTTTCATTGAGAGGGGTTGCCAAGCTTCTAAGAAATAACGAGTTTCCGAAATACCAGCAAATATTTTTTCACCCAATCTTGATGATACTAGGTGGTAATGATCGGTACACAAATCCCACTTGACTCACCAAATTTTGTTCTTCTAGTTTGAAGCATTCATTTACAGTAGCAGTGTATATTTTAAGGTTTCCCTCTCTTCTCCCCTATATAGATAGATGATTTTGGAACTATAAATCCAACATGGTTTTTAGTAGCTCTTTGAAACTTGACAAAAAAAGTAGTTCTCAGTTTTGTCTCTATGATTTGTTTCCTCTTCAAGTAGCCCTAAGCGGAGACTGTGGAAAAGCCCTTTCATAGAAACGGGTTGCCAAGCATCCAAGAAATTACGAGTTTCCGAAATACCAGCAAATATTATTTCACGCAATCTTGATGATACGTTTTGGTAATGACAAGTACACAAATCCCACTGGCTCACCAAATTTTGTTCTACTAGGTTGAAGCGTTCGTTTTCAGTAGCAGTTTGTATTTTTAGATTTCCCTCTGTTCTCTCCTATATAGATAGATGAATTTGGAACTCTAAATCCAACATGGTTTGTAGTACCTCATTGAAACTTGACAAAATAAAGGAGTTCTCAGTTTTGTATCTATGGTGTTTTTAATCTTCAAGGAGCCCTAGGCACAGACTGTGGAAAAGCACTTACATTGAGAGGGGTTGCAAGCTTCTAAGAAATAACGAGTATCGGAAATACCAGCAAATATTTTATAACCCAATCTTGATGATACTTGGTGGAAATGATCAGTACACAAATCCCACTTGGCTCACCAAATTTTGCTCTTCTAGGTTGAAGCGTTCGTCTACAGTAGCAGTTTTTATATTTAGGTTTCCCTCTGTTCTCTCCTATATTGATAGATGAATTTGGAACTCTAAATCCAACATGGTTTGATGTAGCTCTTTGAAACTTGACAAAATAAAAAAGTTCTCAGTTTTGTCTCTATGGTTTGTTTCCTCTTCAATTAGCTCTAGGCACAGACTGTGGAAAAGCACTTTCATTGAGAGGGATTGCCAAGATTCTAAAAAATAACAATTTTCCGAAATACCAGGAAATATTTTTCATCCAATCTTGATGATTCTTGGTGGTAATGATGAGGACACAAATCCCACTTGGCTCACCGAATTTTATTCTTCTAGGTTGAAGCGATTGTCTACAGTCGCAGTTTTTATATTTATTTTTCCCTCTGTTCTCTCCTACATAGATAGATGAATTTGGAACTCTAAATCCAACATGGTTTGTAGTAGCTCTTTGAAACTTGACAAAAAAGTAGTTCTCAGTTTTGTCTCTATGGTTTGTTTCCACTTCACGTAGCCCTAAGCAAAGACTGTGGAAAAGCACTTTCATTGAGAGGGGTTGCCAAGCTTCCAAAGAAATAATGTGTTTCCGAAATACCAGCAAATATTTTTTCACCCAATCTTGATGATACTTTGTGGTCATAATCCGTACACAAATCCCACTTGGCTCACCAAATTTTGTTCTTCTAGGTTGAAGCGTTCGTTTACAGTAGCAGTTTTTAGATTTAGGTTTCACTCTGTTCTCTCCTATATAGATATTTGAATTTGGAACTCTAAATCCCACATGGTTTGCAGTAGCTCTTTGAAACTTGACAAAATAAAGTAGTTCTCATTTTTGTCTCCATGGTTCGTTTCCTCTTCAATTAGCCCTAGGCACAGACTGTGGAAAAGCATTTTCATTGAGATGGGTTGCCAAGCTTCTAAGAAATAACGAGTTTCCGAAATACCACCAAATATTTTTTCACACAATCTTGATGATACTTGGTGGTAATGATCAGTACACAAATCCCACTTGGCTCACCGAATTTTGTTCTTCTAAGTTGAAGCGTTCATCTACAGTAGCAGTTTTTATTTTTAGGTTTCCCTCTGTTCTCTCCTATATAGATAGATGAATTTGGAACTCTAAATCCAACATGGTTTGTAGTAGCTCTTTGAAACTTGACAAAAAAGTAGTTCTCATTTTTGTCTCTATGGTTTGTTTCCTCTTCACGTAGCCCTAAGTAAAGACTGTGGAAAAGCAATTTCATTGAAAAGGGTTGCCAAGGTTCCAAAGAAATTACGAGTTTCTGAAATACCAGCAAATATTTTTTCACCCAATCTTGATGATACTAGGTGGTAATGATCAGTACACAAATCCCACTTGGCTCACCAATTTTTGTTCTTCTAGGTTGAAGCGTTCGTCTACAGGAGCAGTTTTTATATTTAGGTTTCCCTCTGTTCTCTCCTATATAGATAGATGAATTTGGAACTCTAAATCCAATATGGTTTGTAGTAGCTCTTTGAAACTTGACAAAAAAAGTAGTTCTCATTTTTGTCTCTATGGTTTGTTTCCTCTTCAAGTAGCTCTATGCACAGACTGTGGAAAAGCACTTTCATTGAGAGGGGTTGCCAAGGTTCTAAAAATAACGAGTTTCCGAAATACCAGCAAATATTTTTTCAACCAATCGTGATGATACTTGGCGGTAATGATCAGTACACAAATCTCACTTGGCTCACCAAATTTTGTTCTTCTAGGTTGAAGCGTTCGTCTACAGTAGCAGTTTTTATATTTAGGTTTCCCTCTGTTCTCTCGTATATAGATATATGAATTTGGAACTCAAAATCCAACATGGTTTGTATTAGCGCTTTGAAACTTGACAAAATAAAAGAGTTCTCAGTTTTGATTCTATGGTTTGTTTCCTCTTCAAGTAGCTGTAGGCACAGACTGTGGAAAAGCACTTTCATTGAGAGGGGTTGCCAAGCTTCTATGAAATAACGAGGTTCCGAAATACCAGGATATATTTTTAAACCCAATCGTGATGATACTTGGTGGTAATGTTCAGGACACAAATACCACTTGGCTCACCGAATTTTGTTCTTCTATGTTGAAGAGTTCATCTACAGTAGCAGTTTTTATATTTAGGTTTCCCTCTGGTCTCTCCTATATAGAAAGATGAATTTGGAACTCTAAATCCAACATGGTTTGTAGTCGCTCTTTGAAATTTGACAAAATAAAGGAGTTCTCAGTTTTGTCTCTATGGTTTGTTTCCTCTTCAAGTAGCTCTAGGCACAGACTGTGGAAAAGCAATTTAATTGAGAGGGGTTGCCAAGCTTCTAAGAAATAACGAGTTTCAGAAATACCAGCAAATATTTTTTTACCCAATCTTGATGATACTTGGTGGTAATGATCAGGATACAAATCCCACTTGTCTCACCGAATTTTGTTCTTCTAGATTGAAGCGTTCGTCTACAGAAGCAGTTTTTATATTTAGGTTTCCCACTGGTCTCTAATATATAGATGTATGAATTTGGAACTCTAAATCCAACATGGTTTGTAGTAGCTCTTTGAAACTTGACAAAATAAAGGAGTTCTCCGTTTTGTCTCTATGATTTGTTTCCTCTTCAAGTAGCTCTAGGACCAGACTGTGGAAAAGCACTTTCATTGAGAGGGGTTGCCCAGGTTCTAAGAAATAACGAGTTTCCGAAATACCTGCAAATATTTTTTCACCCAATCTTGATGATACTTGGTGGTAATGTTCAGGACACAAATACCACTTGGCTCACCGAATTTTGTTCTTCTACGTTGAAGAGTTCATCTACCGTAGCAGTTTTTATATTTAGGTTTCCCTCTGTTCTCTCCTATATAGATAGATGAATTTGGAACTCTAAATCCAACATGGTTTGTAGTCGCTCTTTGAAACTTGACAAAATAAAGGAGTTCTCAGTTTTGTCTCTATGATTTGTTTCCTCTTAAAGTAGCTCTAGGCACAGACTGTGGAAAAGCAATTTAATTGAGTGGGGTTGAAAAGCTTCGAAGAAATAACGAGTTTCAGAAATACCAGCAAATATTTTTCTACCCAATCGTGATGATACTTGGTGGTAATGATCAGGACACAAATCCCACTTGTCTCACCGAATTTTGTTCTTCTAGATTGAAGCGTTCGTCTACAGAAGCTGTTTTTATATTTAGTTTTCCCTCTGGTCTCTAATATATAGATGTATGAATTTGGAACTCTAAATCCAACAGGGTTTGTAGTAGCTCTTTGAAACTTGACAAAAAAAGTAGTTCTCAGTTTTGTCTCTATGGTTTGTTTGCTCTTCAAGTAGCTCTAGGCACAGACTGTAGAAAAGCACTTTCATTGTGAGGGGTTGCCAAGCTTCTAAGAAATAACGAGTTTCTGAAATACCAGCAAATATTTTTTCACCCAATCTTGATGACACGTGGTGGTAATGACAAGCACACAAGTCCCTCCTGGCTCTCCAAATTTTCTTCTTCTATGTTGAAGCGTTCATCTACAGTAGCCGTTTTTATATTTAGGTTTCCCTCTGTTCTCTCCTATATAGATAGATGAATTTGGAACTCTAAATCCAACATGGTTTCCAGTAGCACTTTGAAACTTGACAAAATAAAGGAGTTCTCAGTTTTGTCTCTATGGTTTGTTTCCTCTTCAAGTAGCCCTAGGCACAGACTGTGGAAAAGCACTTTCATTGACAGGGTTGTCAAGCTTCCAAGAAATTAAGAGTTTCCGAAATACCAGCAAATATTTTTCACCCAATCTTGATGATGCTTGGCGGTAATGATCAGGACACAAATCCCACTTGGCTCACCGAATTTTGTTCTTCTAGGTTTAAGCGTTCGTCTACAGTAGCAGTTTTTATATTTAGATTTCCTTCTGTTCTCTCCTATATAGATAGATGAATTTGGAACTCTAAATCCAACATGATTTGAAGTAGCTCTTTGAAACTTGACAAAATAAAAAAGTTCGCAGTTTTGTCTCTATCTTTTTTTGCTCTTCAAGTAGCTCTAGGCAAAGACTGTGGAAAAGCACTTTTAATGAGAGGGGTTGCCAACTTTCTAAGAAATAACAAGTTTCCGAAATACCAGCAAATATTTTTCCACTCAATCTTGATGATACTTGGTGGTAATGATCAGTACACAAATCCCACTTGGCTCACCGAATTTTCTTCCTCTATGTTGAAGCGTTCATCTACACTAGCAGTTTTTATATTTGGGTTTCCCTCTGTTCTCTCCTATATAGATAGATGAATTTGGAACTCTAAATCCAACATGGTTTGTAGTAGCTCTTGGAAACTTGACAAAATAAAGGAGTTCACCGTTTTGTCTCTATGGCTTGTTTCCTCTTCAAGTAGCCCTAAGCAAAGACTGTGGAAAAGCACTTTCATTGAAAGGGGTTGCCAAGCTTACAAGAAATTACGAGTTTCCGAAATAAAAGCAAATATTTTTTCAACCAATCTTGATGATACGTGGTGGTAATGACAAGTACACAAATCCCACTTGGCTCACCAATTTTTGTTCTTCTAGGTTGAAGCGTTCGTTTACAGTAGCAGTTTTTATTTTTAGGTTTCTCTCTGTTCTCTCCTATATAGATAGATGAATTTGGAATTCTAAATGCAACATGGTTTTTTGTAGATCTTTGATACTTGACAAAATAAAGGAGTTCTCAGTTTTGTCTCTATGGTTTGTTTCCTCTTCAAGTAGCCCTAGGCACAGACTGTGGAAAAGCACTTTCATTGAGAGGGGTTGCCAAGCTTCTAAGAATTAACGAGTTTCCGAAATACCAGCAAATATTTTTTCACCCAATCTTGATGATACGTGGTGGTAATGATCAGTACACAAATCCCACTTGGCTCAGTAAATTTTGTTCTTCTAGGTTAAAGCGTTCGTCTACAGTAGTAGTTTTTATATTTAGGTTTCCCTCTGTTCTCTCCTATATAGATAGATGAATTTGGAACTCTAAATCCAACAGGGTTTGTAGTAGCTCTTTGAAACTTGACAAAAAAAGTAGTTCTCAGTTTTGTCTCTATGGTTTGTTTGCTCTTCAAGTAGCTCTAGGCACAGACTGTAGAAAAGCACTTTCATTGAGAGGGGTTGCCAAGCTTCTAAGAAATAACGAGGTTCTGAAATACCAGGATATATTTTTAAACCCAATCGTGATGATACTTGGTGGTAATGATCAGGACACAAATCCCACTTGTCTCACCGAATTTTGTTCTTCCAGATTGAAGCGTTCGTCTACAGAAGCAGTTTTTATATTTAGGTTTCCCTCTGGTCTCTAATATATAGATGTATGAATTTGGACTCTAAATCCAACATGGTTTGTAGTAGCTCTTTGAAACTTGACAAAATAAAGGAGTTCTCCGTTTTGTCTCTATGATTTGTTTCCTCTTCAAGTAGCTCTAGGACCAGACTGTGGAAAAGCACTTTTATTGAGAGGGGTTGCCCAGGTTCTAAGAAATAACGAGTTTCCGAAATACCTGCAAATATTTTTTCACCCAATCTTGATGATACTTGGTGGTAATGTTCAGGACACAAATACCACTTGGCTCACCGAATTTTGTTCTTCTAGGTTGAAGAGTTCATCTACCGTAGCAGTTTTTATATTTAGGTTTCCCTCTGTTCTCTCCTATATAGATAGATGAATTTGGAACTCTAAATCCAACATGGTTTGTAGTCGCTCTTTGAAACTTGACAAAATAAAGGAGTTCTCAGTTTTGTCTCTATGATTTGTTTCCTCTTAAAGTAGCTCTAGGCACAGACTGTGGAAAAGCAATTTAATTGAGTGGCGTTGAAAAGTTTTGAAGAAATAACGAGTTTCAGAAATACCAGCAAATATTTTTCTACCCAGTCTTGATGATACTTGGTGGTAATGATCAGGATACAAATCCCACTTGGCTCACCGATTTTTGTTCTTCTAGGTTGAAGCATTCGTCTACAGTAGCAGTTTTTATATTTAGGTTTCCCTCTGTTCTCTCCTATATAGATAGATGAATTTGGAACTCTAAATCCAACATGGATTGTAGTAGCTCTTTGAAACTTGACAAAAAAAAGTAGTTTTCAGTTTTGACTCTATGGTTTGTTTCCTCTTCAAGTAGCCCTAAGCAGAGACTGTGGAAAAGCAATTTCATTGAAAGGGGTTGCCAAGCTTCCAAGAAATTATGAGTTTCCGAAATACCAGCAAATATTCTTTCACCCAATCTTGATGATACGTCGTGGTAATGATGAGTCCACAAATCCCATTTGGCTCACCAATTTTTGTTCTTCAAGGTTGAAGCGTTCGTTTACAGTAGCAGTTTTTAGATTTAGGTTTCACTCTGTTCTCTCCTATATAGATATTTGAATTTGGAACTCTAAATCACACATGGTTTGCAGTAGCTCTTTGAAACTTGACAAAATAAAGTAGTTCTCATTTTTGTCTCTATGGTTTGTTTCCTCTTCAATTAGCCCTAGGCACAGACTGTGGAAAAGCATTTTCATTGAGATGGGTTGCCAAGCTTCTAAGAAATAACGATTTTCCGAAATACCACCAAATATTTTTTCACCCAATCTTGATGATACTAGGTGGTAATGATCAGTACACAAATCCCACTTGGCTCACCGAATTTTGTTCTTCTAAGATGAAGCGTTCATCTACAGTAGCAGTTTTATATTTAGGTTTCCCTCTGTTCTCTCCTA
Organism: Callospermophilus lateralis; assembly: GCF_048772815.1. Classification (NCBI taxonomy): domain Eukaryota; kingdom Metazoa; phylum Chordata; class Mammalia; order Rodentia; family Sciuridae; genus Callospermophilus; species Callospermophilus lateralis. The sequence continues at coordinate 93,522 of NW_027514830.1, read as the reverse complement.
TATAGATAGATGAATTTGGAACTCTAAATCCAACATGGTTTGTATTAGCTATTTGAAAAATGACAAAATAAAGCAGTTCTCCGTTTTGTCTCTATGATTTGTTTCCTCTTCAAGTAGCTCTAGGCACAGACTGTGGAAAAGCACTTTCATTGAGAGGGGTTGCCAAGCTTCTAAGAAATAACGAGTTTCCGAAATACCTGAAAATGTTTTTTCACACAATCTTGATGATACTTGGTGGTAATGATCAGGACACAAATCCCACTTGGCTCACTTTAAATTCTACAAAATAAAAAAGTTCTCAGTTTTGTCTCTATGGTTTGTTTCCTCTTCAAGTAGCTCTAGGCACAGACTGTGGAAAAGCACTTTCATTGAGAGGGATTGCCAAGCTTCTAAGAAATAACAAGTTTCCGAAATACCAGGAAATAATTTTTCATCCAATCTTGATGATACTTGGTGGTAATGATCAGGACACAAATCCCACTTGGCTCACCGAATATTCTTCCTCTAGGTTGAAGCGTTCGTCTACAGTAGCAGTTTTTATATTTAGATTTCCTTCTGTTCTCTCCTATATAGATAGATGAATTTGGAACTCTAAATCCAACATGATTTGAAGTAGCTCTTTGAAACTTGACAAAATAAAAAAGTTCGCAGTTTTGTCTCTATCTTTTTTTGCTCTTCAAGTAGCTCTAGGCAAAGACTGTGGAAAAGCACTTTTAATGAGAGGGGTTGCCAACCTTCTAAGAAATAACAAGTTTCCGAAATACCAGCAAATATTTTTCCACTCAATCTTGATGATACTTGGTGGTAATGATCAGTACACAAATCCCACTTGGCTCACCGAATTTTCTTCCTCTATGTTGAAGCGTTCATCTACAGTAGCAGTTTTTATATTTGGGTTTCCCTCTGTTCTCTCCTATATAGATAGATGAATTTGGAACTCTAAATCCAACATGGTTTGTAGTAGCTCTTGGAAACTTGACAAAATAAAGGAGTTCACCGTTTTGTCTCTATGGCTTGTTTCCTCTTCAAGTAGCCCTAAGCAAAGACTGTGGAAAAGCACTTTCATTGAAAGGGGTTGCCAAGCTTACAAGAAATTACGAGTTTCCGAAATAAAAGCAAATATTTTTTCAACCAATCTTGATGATACGTGGTGGTAATGACAAGTACACAAATCCCACTTGGCTCACCAATTTTTGTTCTTCTAGGTTGAAGCGTTCGTTTACAGTCGCAGTTTTTATTTTTAGGTTTCTCTCTGTTCTCTCCTATATAGATAGATGAATTTGGAATTCTAAATGCAACATGGTTTTTTGTAGATCTTTGATACTTGACAAAATAAAGGAGTTCTCAGTTTTGTCTCTATGGTTTGTTTCCTCTTCAAGTAGCCCTAGGCACAGACTGTGGAAAAGCACTTTCATTGAGAGGGGTTGCCAAGCTTCTAAGAATTAACGAGTTTCCGAAATACCAGCAAATATTTTTTTCACCCAATCTTGATGATACTTGGTGGGAATGATCACTACATAAATCCCACTTGGCTCACCAAATTTTGTTTTTCTAGGTTGAAGCGTTTGTCTACAGTAGCAGTTTTTATATTTAAGTTTCCCTCTGTTCTCTCCTATATACATAGATGAAATTGGAACACTAGATCCAACATGGTTTCCAGTAGCACTTTGAAACTTGACAAAATAAAGGAGTTCTCAGTTTTGTCTCTATGGTTTGTTTCCTCTTCAAGTAGCCCTAGGCACAGACTGTGGAAAAGCACTTTCATTGAGAGGGTTGCCAAGCTTCTAAGAAATAACGAGTTTCCGAAATACCAGCAAATATTTTTTCACCCAATCTTGATGATACGTGGTGGTAATGATCAGTACACAAATCCCACTTGGCTCAGTAAATTTTGTTCTTCTAGGTTAAAGCGTTCGTCTACAGTAGCAGTTTTTATATTTAGGTTTCCATCTGTTCTCTCCTATATAGATAGATGAATTTGGAATTCTAAATCCAACATGGTTTTTAGTAGCTCTTGGAAACTTGATAAAATAAAGGAGTTCTCAGTTTTGTCTCTATGGTTTGTTTTCTCTTAAAGTAGCCCTAGTCACAGAATGTGGAAAAGCACTTTCATTGAGAGGGGTTGCCAATCTTCTAAGAAATAACGAGTTACCAAAATACCAGGAAATATTTTTTCACCCAATCTTGATGATACGTGGTGGTAATGATCGGTACACAAATCCCACTTGGCTTACCAAATTTTGCTCTTCTTGGTTGAAGCATTCGTTTACAGTAGCAGTTTATATTTTTAGGTTTCCCTCTGTTCTCTCCTATATAGATAGATGAATTTGGAACTCTAAATCCAACAGGGTTTGTAGTAGCTTTTTGAAACTTGACAAAAAAAGTAGTTCTCAGTTTTGTCTCTATGGTTTGTTTGCTCTTCAAGTAGCTCTAGGCACAGACTGTAGAAAAACACTTTCATTCAGAGGGGTTGCCAAGCTTCTAACAAATAACGAGTTTCTGAAATACCAGCAAATATTTTTTCACCCAATCTTGATGACACGTGGTGGTAATGACAAGCACACAAGTCCCTCCTGGCTCACCAAATTTTCTTCTTCTATGTTGAAGCGTTCATCTACAGTAGCCGTTTTTATATTTAGGTTTCCCTCTGTTCTCTCCTATATATATAGATGAGTTTGGAAGTCTAAATCCAACATGCTTTGTAGTAGCTCTTTGAAACTTGACAAAAAAAAGTAGTTCTCAGTTTTGTCTCTATGGTTTTTTTCCTCTTCAAGTAGAAGTAGGCACAGACTGTGGAAAAGCACTTTCAATGAGAGGGGTTGCCAAGCTTCTAAGAATTTACGAGTTTCCGAAATACCAGCAAATATTTTTTTACCCAATCTTGATGATACATGGTGGTAATGTTCAGTAAACAAATCCTACTTGGCTCAACAAATTTTGTTCTTCTATGTTCAAGCGTTCGTCTACAGAGCAGTTTTTATATTTAGGTTTCCCTCTGTTCTCTCCTATATAGATAGATGAATTTGGAACTCTAAATCAAACATGGTTTCCAGTAGCACTTTGAAACTTGACAAAATAAAGGAGTTCTCAGTTTTGTCTCTATGGTTTGTTTCCTCTTCAAGTAGCCCTAGGCACAGACTGTGGAAAAGCACTTTCATTGTCAGGGTTGCCAAGCTTCTAAGAAATAACGAGTTTCCGAAATACCAGCAAATATTTTTTCACCCAATCTTGATGATACGTGGTGGTAATGATCAGTATACAAATCCCACTTGGCTCAGTAAATTTTGTTCTTCTAGGTTAAAGCGTTCGTCTACAGTAGCAGTTTTTATATTTAGGTTTCCCTCTGTTCTCTCCTATGTAGATAGATGAATTTGGAATTCTAAATCCAACATGGTTTTTAGTAGCTCTTGGAAACTTGATAAAATAAAGGAGTTCTCAGTTTTGTCTCTATGGTTTGTTTTCTCTTAAAGTAGCCAAAGTCACAGAATGTGGAAAAGCACTTTCATTGAGAGGGGTTGCCAAGCTTCTAAGAAATAACAAGTTACCAAAATACCAGCAAATATTTTTTCACCGAATCTTGATGATACGTGGTGGTAATGATCAGTACACAAATCCCACTTGGCTTACCAAATTTTGCTCTTCTTGGTTGAAGCGTTCGTTTACAGTAGCAGTTTATATTTTTAGGTTTCCCTCTGTTCTCTCCTATATAGATAGATGAATTTGGAACTCTAAATCCAACATGGTTTGTAGTAGCTCTTTGATACTTGACAAAAAAAAGTAGTTCTCAGTTTTGTCTCTATGGTTTGTTTGCTCTTCAAGTAGCTCTAGGCACAGACTGTGGAAAAGAACTTTCATTGAGAGGGGTTGCCAAACTTCTAAGAAATAACGAGTTTCTGAAATACCAGCAACTATTTTTTCACCCAATCTTGATGACACGTGGTGGTAATGACAAGCACACAAATCCCTCCTGGATCACCAAATTTTCTTCTTCTATGTTGAAGCGTTCATCTACAGTAGCCGTTTTTATATTTAGGTTTCCCTCTGTTCTCTCCTATATATATAGATGAGTTTGGAACTCTAAATCCAACATGCTTTCTAGTGCTCTTTGAAACTTTACAAAATAAAGGAATTCTCAGTTTCGTCTCTATGGTTTGTTTCCTCTTCAAGTAGCTCTAGGCACAGACTGTGGAAAAGCACTTTCATTGAGAGGGTTGCCAAGCTTCTAAGAAATAACGAGTTTCTGAAATACCAGCAAAAATATTTTTTCAACCAATCTTGATGATACGTGGTGGTAATGACACGTACACAAATTCCACTTGGCTCACCAATTTTTGTTCTTCTAGGTTGAAGCGTTTGTTTACAGTAGCAGTTTTTATTTCTAGGTTTCACTCTGTTCTCTCCTATATAGATAGATGAATTTGGAACTCTAAATCCAACATGGTTTGTAGTCGCTCTTTGAAACTTGACAAAATAAAGGAGTTCTCAGTTTTGTCTCTATGATTTGTTTCCTCTTAAAGTAGCTCTAGGCACAGACTGTGGAAAAGCAATTTAATTGAGTGGGGTTGAAAAGTTTTGAAGAAAGAACGAGTTTCAGAAATACCAGCAAATATTTTTCTACCCAGTCTTGATGATACTTGGTGGTAATGATCAGGATACAAATCCCACTTGGCTCACCGATTTTTGTTCTTCTAGGTTGAAGCGTTCGTCTACAGTAGCAGTTTTTATATTTAGGTTTCCCTCTGTTCTCTCCTATATAGATAGATGAATTTGGAACTCTAAATCCAACATGGATTGTAGTAGCTCTTTGAAACTTGACAAAAAAAAGTAGTTTTCAGTTTTGACTCTATGGTTTTTTTCCTCTTCAAGTAGCCCTAAGCAGAGACTGTGGAAAAGCAATTTCATTGAAAGGGGTTGCCAAGCTTCCAAGAAATTATGAGTTTCCGAAATACCAGCAAATATTCTTTCACCCAATCTTGATGATACGTCGTGGTAATGATGAGTCCACAAATCCCATTTGGCTCACCAATTTTTGTTCTTCAAGGTTGAAGCGTTCGTTTACAGTAGCAGTTTTTAGATTTAGGTTTCACTCTGTTCTCTCCTATATAGATATTTGAATTTGGAACTCTAAATCACACATGGTTTGCAGTAGCTCTTTGAAACTTGACAAAATAAAGTAGTTCTCATTTTTGTCTCTATGGTTTGTTTCCTCTTCAATTAGCCCTAGGCACAGACTGTGGAAAAGCATTTTCATTGAGATGGGTTGCCAAGCTTCTAAGAAATAACGATTTTCCGAAATACCACCAAATATTTTTTCACCCAATCTTGATGATACTAGGTGGTAATGATCAGTACACAAATCCCACTTGGCTCACCGAATTTTGTTCTTCTAAGATGAAGCGTTCATCTACAGTAGCAGTTTTTATATTTAGGTTTCCCTCTGTTCTCTCCTATATAGATAGATGAATTTGGAACTCTAAATCCAACATGGTTTGTATTAGCTATTTGAAAAATGACAAAATAAAGCAGTTCTCCGTTTTGTCTCTATGATTTGTTTCCTCTTCAAGTAGCTCTAGGCACAGACTGTGGAAAAGCACTTTCATTGAGAGGGGTTGCCAAGCTTCTAAGAAATAACGAGTTTCCGAAATACCTGAAAATGTTTTTTCACACAATCTTGATGATACTTGGTGATAATGATCAGGACACAAATCCCACTTGGCTCACTTTAAATTCTACAAAATAAAAAAGTTCTCAGTTTTGTCTCTATGGTTTGTTTCCTCTTCAAGTAGCTCTAGGCACAGACTGTGGAAAAGCACTTTCATTGAGAGGGATTGCCAAGCTTCTAAGAAATAACAAGTTTCCGAAATACCAGGAAATAATTTTTCATCCAATCTTGATGATACTTGGTGGTAATGATCAGGACACAAATCCCACTTGGCTCACCGAGTATTCTTCCTCTAGGTTGAAGCGTTCATCTACAGTAGCAGTTTTTATATTTGGGTTTCCCTCTGTTCTCTCCTATATAGATAGATGAATTTGGAACTCTAAATCCAACATGGTTTGTAGTAGCTCTTTGAAACTTGATAAAATAAAGGAGTTCTCATTTTTGTCTCTATGGTTTGTTTCCTCTTCAAGTAGCCCTAAGCAAAGACTGTGGAAAAGCACTTTCATTGACAGGGGTTGTCAAGCTTCCAAGAAATTACGAGTTTCCGAAATACCAGCAAATATTTTTTCACCCAATCTTGATGATGCTTGGCGGTAATGATCAGGACACAAATCCCACTTGGCTCACCGAATTTTGTTCTTCTAGGTTTAAGCGTTCGTCTACAGTAGCAGTTTTTATATTTAGATTTCCTTCTGTTCTCTCCTATATAGATAGATGAATTTGGAACTCTAAATCCAACATGATTTGAAGTAGCTCTTTGAAACTTGACAAAATAAAAAAGTTCGCAGTTTTGTCTCTATCTTTTTTTGCTCTTCAAGTAGCTCTAGGCAAAGACTGTGGAAAAGCACTTTTAATGAGAGGGGTTGCCAACCTTCTAAGAAATAACAAGTTTCCGAAATACCAGCAAATATTTTTCCACTCAATCTTGATGATACTTGGTGGTAATGATCAGTACACAAATCCCACTTGGCTCACCGAATTTTCTTCCTCTATGTTGAAGCGTTCATCTACAGTAGCAGTTTTTATATTTGGGTTTCCCTCTGTTCTCTCCTATATAGATAGATGAATTTGGAACTCTAAATCCAACATGGTTTGTAGTAGCTCTTGGAAACTTGAGAAAATAAAGGAGTTCACCGTTTTGTCTCTATGGCTTGTTTCCTCTTCAAGTAGCCCTAAGCAAAGACTGTGGAAAAGCACTTTCATTGAAAGGGGTTGCCAAGCTTACAAGAAATTACGAGTTTCCGAAATAAAAGCAAATATTTTTTCAACCAATCTTGATGATACGTGGTGGTAATGACAAGTACACAAATCCCACTTGGCTCACCAATTTTTGTTCTTCTAGGTTGAAGCGTTCGTTTACAGTCGCAGTTTTTATATTTAGGTTTCTCTCTGTTCTCTCCTATATAGATAGATGAATTTGGAATTCTAAATGCAACATGGTTTTTTGTAGATCTTTGATACTTGACAAAATAAAGGAGTTCTCAGTTTTGTCTCTATGGTTTGTTTCCTCTTCAAGTAGCCCTAGGCACAGACTGTGGAAAAGCACTTTCATTGAGAGGGGTTGCCAAGCTTCTAAGAATTAACGAGTTTCCGAAATACCAGCAAATATTTTTTTCACCCAATCTTGATGATACTTGGTGGGAATGATCACTACATAAATCCCACTTGGCTCACCAAATTTTGTTTTTCTAGGTTGAAGCGTTCGTCTACAGTAGCAGTTTTTATATTTAAGTTTCCCTCTGTTCTCTCCTATATACATAGATGAAATTGGAACACTAGATCCAACATGGTTTCCAGTAGCACTTTGAAACTTGACAAAATAAAGGAGTTCTCAGTTTTGTCTCTATGGTTTGTTTCCTCTTCAAGTAGCCCTAGGCACAGACTGTGGAAAAGCACTTTCATTGAGAGGGGTTGCCAAACTTCTAAGAAATAACGAGTTTCTGAAATACCAGCAAATATTTTTTCACCCAATCTTGATGACACGTGGTGGTAATGACAAGCACACAAATAACTCCTGGATCACCAAATTTTCTTCTTCTATGTTGAAGCGTTCATCTACAGTAGCCGTTTTTATATTTAGGTTTCCCTCTGTTCTCTCCTATATATATAGATGAGTTTGGAACTCTAAATCCAACATGCTTTCTAGTGCTCTTTGAAACTTTACAAAATAAAGGAATTCTCAGTTTCGTCTCTATGGTTTGTTTCCTCTTCAAGTAGCTCTAGGCACAGACTGTGGAAAAGCACTTTCATTGAGAGGGTTGCCAAGCTTCTAAGAAATAACGAGTTTCTGAAATACCAGCAAAAATATTTTTTCAACCAATCTTGATGATACGTGGTGGTAATGACACGTACACAAATTCCACTTGGCTCACCAATTTTTGTTCTTCTAGGTTGAAGCGTTTGTTTACAGTAGCAGTTTTTATTTCTAGGTTTCACTCTGTTCTCTCCTATATAGATAGATGAATTTGGAACTCTAAATCCAACATGGTTTTTAGTAGCTCTTTGATACTTGACAAAATAAAGGAGTTCTCAGTTTCGTCTCTGTGGTTTGTTTTCTCTTCAAGTAGCTCTAGGCATAGACTTTGAAAAGCACTTTCATTTAGAGGGGTTGCCAAGCTTCTAAGAAATAACGAGTTTCCCAAATACCAGCAAATATTTTTTCACCCAATCTTGAGGATTCTTGGTGTTAATGATCAGGACACAAATCCCACTTGGCTCCCCGAATTTTGTTCTTCTAGGTTGAAGCGTTCGTCTACAATAGCAGTTTTTATATTTAGGTTTCCCTCTGTTCTCTCCTATATAGATAGATGAATTTGGAACTCTAAATCCAACATGGTTTGTAGTAGCTCTTTGAAACTTGACAAAATAAAAAAGTTCGCAGTTTTGTATCTATGTTTTGTTTCCTCTTCAAGTAGCTCTAGGCACAGACTGTGGAAAAGCACTTTGATTGAGAGGGGTTGCCAATCTTCTAAGAAATAACGAGATTCTAAAATACCAGCAAATATTTTTTCAACCAATCTTGATGATACGTGGTGGTAATGACAAATACAGAAATCCCACTTGGCTCACCATATTTTATTCTTCTAGGTTGAAACGTTCGTCTACAGTAGTAGTTTTTATATTTAGGTTTCCCTCTGTTCTCTCCTATATAGATAGATGAATGTGGAACTCTAAATCCAACATGATTTCTAGTGCTCTTTGGAACTTGACAAAATAAAGGAGTTCTCAGTTTAGTCTCTATGGTTTGTTTCCTCTTCAAGTAGCTCTAGGCACAGACTGTGGAAAAGCACTTTAATTGAGAGGGGTTGCCAAGCTTCTAAGAAATAACGCGTTTCCGAAACACCAGGAAAAATTTTTTTACCCAATCTTGATGATACTTGGTGGTAATGATCAGGACACAAATCCCACTTGGTTCACCGAATTTTGTTCTTCTCGGTTGAAGCGTTCGTCTACAGTAGCAGTTTTTATATTTAGGTTTCCCGCTGTTCTCTACTATATAGATAGATGAATTTGGAACTCTAAATCCAACATGGTTTGTAGTAGCTCTTTGAAACTTGACAAAAAAAAAAACTAGTTCTCAGTTTTGTTTCTTTGGTTTGTTTCCTCTTCAAGTAGCCCTAAGCAGAGACTGTGGAAAAGCAATTTCATTGAAAGGGGTTGCCAAACTTCCAAGAAATTATGAGTTTCCGAAATACCAATAAATATTTTTCACCCAATCTTGATGATACGTGGTGGAAATGATAAGTATGCAAATCCCACTTGGCTCACCATTTTTTTTTCTTCTAGGTTGAAGCGTTCGTTTACAGTAGCAGTTTTTATTTTTAGGTTTCACTTGTTCTCTCCTATATAGATAGATGAATTTGGAACTTTAAATCCAACATGGATTGTAGTAGCTCTTTGAAACTTGACAAAATAAAGTAGTTCTCAGTTTTGTCTCTATGGTTTGTTTCCTCTTCAATTAGCCCTAGGCACAGACTGTGGAAAAGCATTTTCATTGAGATGGGTTGCTAAGCTTCTAAGAAATAACGAGTTTCCGAAATACCACCAAATATTTTTTCACCCAATCTTGATGATACTTGGTGGTAATGATCAGTACACAAATCCCACTTGGATCACCGAATTTTGTTCTTCTAGGTTGAAGCATTCATCTGCAGTAGCAGTTTTTATATTTAGGTTTCCCTCTGTTCTCTAATATATAGATATATGAATTTGGAACTCTAAATCCAACATGGTTTGTATTAGCTCTTTAAAACATGCAAAAATAAAGGAGTTCTCCGTTTTGTCTCTATGGGCTGTTTCCTCTTCAAGTAGCTCTAGGCACAGACTGTGGAAAAGCACTTTAATTGAGAAGGGTTGCCAAGCTTCTAAGAAATAACGAGTTTCCGAAAGACCAGGAAATATTTTTTCACCCAATCTTGATGATACTTGGTTGTGATGATCAGGACACAAATGCCACTTGGCTCACCGAATTTTGTTCTTCTAGGTTGAAGCTTTCGTCTACAGTAGCAGTTTTTATATTTAGGTTTTCCTCTGTTCTCTCCTATATAGATAGATGAATTTGAAACTCTAAATCCAACATGGTTTGTAGTAGCTCTTTGAAACTTGACAAAAAAAAGTAGTTCTCAGTTTTGTCTCTATGGTTTGTTTCCTCTTCAAGTAGCTCTAGGCACAGTCTGTGGAAAAGCACTTTCATTGAGAGTGGTTGCCAAGCTTCTAAGAAATAACGTGTTTCTGAAATACCATCAAAATTTTTTCACCCAATCTTGATGATACATGGTGGTAATGATCAGGACACAAATCCCACATGGCTCACCGAATTTTCTTCTTCTAGGTTGAAGCGTTTGTCTACAGTAGCAGTTTTTAAATTTAGGTTTCCCTGTTTTCTCTCCTATATAGATAGATGATTTTGAAACTCAAAATCCAACATGGTTTGTAGTAGTTCTTTGAAACTTGACAAAAAAAAATAGTTCTCAGTTTTGTCTCTATGGTTTGTTTCCTCTTCAAGTAGCCCTAAGCGGAGACTCTGGAAAAGCAATTTCATTGAAAGGGTTTGCCAAGCTTCCAAGAAATTACGAGTTTCCGAAATACCAGCAAATATTTTTTCACCCCATTTTGATGATACGTCGTGGTAATGATAAGTACACAATTCCCACTTGGCTCACCAATTTTTGTTCTTTTAGGTTGAAGTGTTCGTTTACAGTAGCAGTTTTTATTTTTAGGTTTCACTCTGTTCTCTCCTATATAGATATATGAATTTGGAACTCTAAATCCAACATGGTTTGTAGTAGCTCTTTGAAACTTGACAAAATAAAGTAGTTCTCAATTTTGTCTCTATGGTTTGTTTGTCTTCAATCAGCCCTAGGCACAGACTGTGGAAAAGCATTTTCATTGAGATGGGTTGCCAAGCTTCTAAGAAATAACGAGTTTCCAAAATACCAGCAAATATTTTTTCACCCAATCTTGATGATACCTGGTGCCAATGATCAGTACACAAATCCCACTTGGCTCATCGAATTTTCTTCTTCTAGGTTGAAGAGTTCATCTACAGTAGCAGTTTTTATATTTAGGTTTCCCTCTCTTCTTTCCTATATAGATAGATGAATTTGGAACTCTAAATCCAACATGGTTTTTAGTAGCTCTTTGTAACTTGACAAAAGAAAGGAGTTCTCAGTTTTGTCTCTATGGTTTGTTTTTTCTTCAAGTAGCCCTAGGCACAGACTGCGGAAAAGCACTTACATTGAGAGGGGTTGCCAAGCTTCGAAGAAATAACGAGTTTCAGAAATACCAGCAAATATTTTTTCACCCAATCTTGATGATACATGGTGGTAATGATCAATACACAAATCCCACTTGGCTCACCAAATTTTGTTCTTCTAGGTTGAAGCGTTCATCTACAGTAGCAGTTTTTATATTTAGGATTCCCTCTGTTTTCTCCTATATTGATATATGAGTTTGGAACTCTAAATCCAACATGGTTTGTATTAGCTCTTTGAAATATGACAAAATAAAGGAGTCTCCGTTTTGTATCTATGTTTTGTTTCCTCTTCAAGTAGCTCTAGGCACAGACTGTGGAAAAGCACTTTGATTGACAGGGCTTGCCAAGCTTCTAAGAAATAACGAGATTCTGAAATACCAGCAAATATTTTTTCAACCAATCTTGATGATACGTGGTGGTAATGACAAATACACAAATCCCACTTGGCTCACCATATTTTATTCTTCTAGGTTAAAACGTTCGTCTACAGTAGTAGTTTATATATTTAGGTTTCCCTCTGTTCTCTCCTATATAGATAGATGAATTTGGAACTCTAAATCCAACATGATTTCTAGTGCTCTTTGGAACTTGACAAAATAAATGAGTTCTCAGTTTAGTCTCTATGGTTTGTTTCCTCTTCAAGTAGCTCTAGGAACAGACTGTGGAAAAGCACTTTCATTGAGATGGTTTGCCAAGCGTCTAAGAAATAACGAGTTTCCGAAATACCAGCAAATATTTTTTCAACCAATCTTGATGATACGTGGTGGTAATGACACGTACACAAATCCCACTTGGCTCACCAATTTTTGTTCTTCTAGGTTTAAGCGTTTGTTTACAGTAGCAGTTTTTATTTCTAGGTTTCACTCTGTTCTCTCCTATATAGATAGATGAATTTGGAATTCTAAATCCAACATGGTTTGTATTAGCTCTTTGAAACTTGACAAAAAAAAAGTAGTTCTCAGTTTTGTCTCTATGGTTTGTTTCCTCTTCAAGTAGCCCTAAGCAGAGACTGTGGAAAAGCACTTTCATTGAAAGGGGTTGCCAAGCTTCCAAGAAATAACGAGTTTCCGAAATACCAGCAAATATTTTTTCACCCAATCTTGAAGATACTTGGTGGTAATGATCGGAACACAAATCCCACTTGACTCACCAAATTTTGTTCTTCTAGGTTGAAGTGTTCGTTTACAGTAGCAGTTTATATATTTTAGGTTTCCCTCTGTTCTCTCCTATATAGATAGATGAATTTGGAACTCGAAATCCAACATGGTTTGTAGTAGCTCTTTGAAACTTGACAAAATTAACGAGTTCTCAGTTTTGTCTCTATGATTTGTTTCCTCTTCAAGTAGCCCTAGGCACAGACTGTGGAAAAGCACTTTCATTGAGAGGGGATTCCAAGCTTCTAAGAAATAACTAGTTTCCGAAATACCAGCAAATATTTTTTCAACCAATCTTGATGATACGTGGTGGTAATGACACGTACACAAATCCCACTTGGCTCACCAATTTTTGTTCTTCTAGGTTTAAGCGTTTGTTTACAGTAGCAGTTTTTATTTCTAGGTTTCACTCTGTTCTCTCCTATATAGATAGATGAATTTGGAATTCTAAATCCAACATGGTTTGTAGTAGCTCTTTGAAACTTGACAAAAAAAAGTAGTTCTCAGTTTTGTCTCTATGGTTTGTTTCCTCTTCAAGTAGCCCTAAGCAGAGACTGTGGAAAAGCACTTTCATTGAAACTGGTTGCCAAGCTTCCAAGAAATAACGAGTTTCCGAAATACCAGCAAATATTTTTTCACCCAATCTTGAAGATACTTGGTGGTAATGATCGGAACACAAATCCCACTTGACTCACCAAATTTTGTTCTTCTAGGTTGAAGTGTTCGTTTACAGTAGCAGTTTATATATTTTAGGTTTCAATCTGTTCTCTCCTATATAGATAGATGAATTTGGAACTCGAAATCCAACATGGTTTGTAGTAGCTCTTTGAAACTTGACATAATTAACGAGTTCTCAGTTTTGTCTCTATGATTTGTTTCCTCTTCAAGTAGCCCTAGGCACAGACTGTGGAAAAGCACTTTTATTGTGAGGGGATTCCAAGCTTCTAAGAAATAACTAGTTTCCGAAATACCAGCAAAAATTTTTTCACCCAATCTTGATGTTACATGGTGGTAATGACAATACACAAATCCCTCCTGGCTCACCAAATTTTCTTCTTCTAGGTTGAAGCGATCGTCTACAGTAGCAGTTTTTATTTTTAGGTTTCCCTCTGTTCTCTCGTATTTAGATAGATGAATTTGGAACTATAAATTCAACATTTTTTGTAGCAGCTCTTTGAAACTTGACAAAATAAAGGTGTTCTCAGTTTTGTCTGTATGTTTTGTTTCCTCTTCAAGTAGCCCTAGGCACAGACTGTGTAAAAGCACTTTCATTGAGAGGGGTTGCCAAGCTTCCAAGAAATTACGAGTTTCAGAAATACCTGAAAATATTTTTTCACCCAATCTTGATGATACATGGTGGTAATGATCAGTAAACAAATCCTACTTGGCTCACCAAATTTTGTTCTTCTAGGTTGAAGCGTTCGTCTACATTAGCAGTTTTTATATTTAGGTTTCCCTCTGTTCTCTCCTATATAGATAGATGAATTTGGAATTCTAAATCCAACATGGTTTTTAGTAGCTCTTGGAAACTTGATGAAATAAAGGAGTTCTCAGTTTTGTCTCTATGGTTTGTTTTCTCTTAAAGTAGCCAAAGTCACAGAATGTGTAAAAGCACTTTCATTGAGAGGGGTTGCCAAGCTTCTAAGATATAACGAGTTTCCGAAATACCAGCAAATATTTTTTCATCCAATCTTGATGATACGTGGTGGTAATGACAGGTACACAAATCCCACTTGGCTCACCAAATTTTGTTCCTCTTGGTTGAAGCGTTCGTCTACAGTAGCAGTTTTTATATTTAGATTTCCCTCTGTTCTCTCCTATATAGATAGATGAATTTGGAACTCTAAATCCAACATGGTTTGTAGTAGCTCTTTGAAACTTGACAAAATAAAGGAGTTCTCAGTTTTGTCTCTATGGTCTGTTTCCTCTTCAAGTAGCCCTAGGCACAGACTGTGGAAAAGCACTTTCATTGAGAGGGGTTGCCAAGCTTCTAAGAAATAAGAGTTTCTGAAATACCAGCAAATATTTTTTCAACCAATCTTGATGACACGTGGTGGTTATGACAAGCACACAAATCCCTCCTGGCTCACCAAATTTTCTTCTTCTATGTTGAAGCGTTCATCTACAGTAGCCGTTTGTATATTTAGGTTTCCCTCTGTTCTCTCCTATATAGATAGATGAGTTTGGAACTCTAAATCCAACATGGTTTGTAGTAGCTTTTTGAAACTTGACAAAAAAGTAGTTCTCAGTTTTGTCTCTATGGTTTGTTTCCTCTTCAAGTAGAAGTATGCACAGACTGTGGAAAAGCACTTTCAATGAGAGGGGTTGCCAAGCTTCTAAGAAATAACGAGTTTCCGAAATACCAGCAAATATTTTTTCACCCAATCTTGATGTTACATTGTGGTAATGACAAGTACACAAATCCCTCCTGGCTCACCAAATTTTCTTCTTCTAGGTTGATGCGTTCGACTACAATAGCAGTTAATATATTTAGATTTCCCTCTGTTCTCTCCTATATAGATAGATGAATTTGGAACTCTAAATCCAACATAGTTTCCAGTAGCTCTTTGAAACTTGAGAAAATAAAGGAGTTCTCAGTTTTGTCTCTATGATTTGTTTCCTCTTCAAGTAGCCCTAAGCAGAGACTGTGGAAAAGCACTTTCATTGAATGGGGTTTCCAAGCTTCCAAGAAATTACGAGTTTCCGAAATAACAGCAAATATTTTTTCACCCAATCTTGATGATACGTGTTGGTAATGACAAGTACACAAATGCCACATGGCTCACCAAATTTTGTTCTTCTAGGTTGAAGCGTTCGTCTACAGTAGCAGTTTTTGTATTTAGGTTTCCCTCTGTTCTCTCCTATATAGATAGATGAATTTGGAACTCTAAATCCAACATGGTTTGTAGTAGCTCTTTGAAACTTGACAAAAAATGTAGTTCTCAGTTTTGTCTCTATCCTTTGTTTGCTCTTTAAGTAGCTCTAGGTACAGACTGTGGAAAAGCACTTTCATTGAGAGGGGTTTCCAAGCTTCTAAGAAATAACGAGTTTCTGAAATACCAGCAAATATTTTTTCACCCAATCTTGATGACACGTGGTGGTAATGACAAGCACACAAATCCCTCCTGGATCACCAAATTTTCTTCTTCTATGTTGAAGCGTTAATCTACAGTAGCCGTTTTTATATTTAGGTTTCCCTCTGTTCTCTCCTATATATATAGATGAGTTTGGAACTCTAAATCCAACATGGTTTCTAGTGCTCTTTGAAACTTGACAAAATAAAGGAATTCTCAGTTTCGTCTCTATGGTTTGTTTCCTCTTCAAGTAGCTCTAGGCACAGACTGTGGAAAAGCACTTTCACTGAGAGGGTTGCCAAGCTTCTAAGAAATAACGAGTTTCCGAAATACCAGCAAACATATTTTTTCAACCAATCTTGATGATACGTGGTGGTAATGACACGTACACAAATTCCACTTGGCTCACAGATTTTTGTTCTTCTAGGTTGAAGCGTTTGTTTACAGTAGCAGTTTTTATTTCTAGGTTTCACTCTGTTCTCTCCTATATAGATAGATGAATTTGGAACTCTAAATCCAACATGGTTTTTAGTAGCTCTTTGATACTTGACAAAATAAAGGAGTTCTCAGTTTCGTCTCTGTGGTTTGTTTTCTCTTCAAGTAGCTCTAGGCATAGACTTTGAAAAGCACTTTCATTGAGAGGGGTTGCCAAGCTTCTAAGAAATAACGAGTTTCCCAAATACCAGCAAATATTTTTTCACCCAATCTTGATGATTCTTGGTGTTAATGATCAGGACACAAATCCCACTTGGCTCACCGAATTTTGTTCTTCTAGGTTGAAGCGTTCGTCTACAGTAGCAATTTTTATATTTAGGTTTCCCTCTGTTCTCTCCTATATAGATAGATGAATTTGGAACTCTAAATCCAACATGATTTCTAGTGCTCTTTGGAACTTGACAAAATAAAGGAGTTCTCAGTTTAGTCTCTATGGTTTGTTTCCTCTTCAAGTAGCTCTAGGCACAGACTGTGGAAAAGCACTTTCATTGAGAGGGTTTGCCAAACTTCTAAGAAATAACGAGTTTCCGAAATACCAGCAAATATTTTTTCAACCAATCTTGATGATACGTGGTGGTAATGACACGTACACAAATCCCACTTGGCTCACCAAGTTTTGTTCTTCTAGGTTGAAGCGTTTGTTTACAGTAGCAGTTTTTATTTCTAGGTTTCACTCTGTTCTCTCCTATATAGATAGATGAATATGGAACTCTAAATCCAACATGGTTTGTAGTAGCTCTTTGAAACTTGACAAAAAAGTAGTTCTCAGTTTTGTCTCTATGGTTTATTCCTCTTCAAGTAGCCCTTAGCAGAGACTGTGGAAAAGCACTTTCATTGAAAGGGGTTGCCAAGCTTCCAAGAAATAACGAGTTTCCGAAATACCTGCAAATATTTTTTCACCCAATCTTGATGATACTTGGTCGTAATGTTCAGGACACAAATACCACTTGGTTCACCGAATTTTGTTCTCCTAGGTTGAAGCGTTCATCTACAGTAGCAGTTTTTATATTTCGGTTTCCTTCTGTTCTCTCCTATATACATAGGTGAATTTGGAACTCTAAATCCAACTTGGTTTGTAGTAGCTCTTTGAAACTTGACAAAATAAAGGAGTTCTCAGTTTTGTCTCTATGGTTTGTTTCCTCTTCAAGTAGCTCTAGGCAAAGACTGTGGAAAAGCACTTTAATTGAGAGGGGTTGCCAAGCTTCTAAGAAATAACGCGTTTCCGAAACACCAGGAAATATTTTTTTACCCAATCTTGATGATACTTGGTGGTAATGATCAGGACACAAATCCCACTTGGTTCACCGAATTTTGTTCTTCTAGGTTGAAGCGTTCGTCTACAGTAGCAGTTTTTATATTTAGGTTTTCCGCTGTTCTCTCCTATATAGATAGATGAATTTGGAACTCTAAATCCAACATGGTTTGTAGTAGCTCTTTGAAACTTGACAAAAAAAAAACTAGTTCTCAGTTTTGTTTCTTTGGTTTGTTTCCTCTTCAAGTAGCCCTAAGCAGAGACTGTGGAAAAGCAATTTCATTGAAAGGGGTTGCCAAACTTCCAAGAAATTATGAGTTTCCGAAATACCAATAAATATTTTTCAACCAATCTTGATGATACGTGGTGGAAATGATAAGTATGCAAATCCCACTTGGCTCACCATTTTTTTTTTCTTCTAGGTTGAAGCGTTCGATTACAGTAGCAGTTTTTATTTTTAGGTTTCACTTGTTCTCTCCTATATAGATAGATGAATTTGGAACTTTAAATCCAACATGGTTTGTAGTAGCTCTTTGAAACTTGACAAAATAAAGTAGTTCTCAGTTTTGTCTCTATGGTTTGTTTCCTCTTCAATTAGCCCTAGGCACAGACTGTGGAAAAGCATTTTCATTGAGATGGGTTGCTAAGCTTCTAAGAAATAACGAGTTTCCGAAATACCACCAAATATTTTTTCACCCAATCTTGATGATACTTGGTGGTAATGATCAGTACACAAATCCCACTTGGCTCACCGAATTTTGTTCTTCTAGGTTGAAGCATTCATCTGCAGTAGCAGTTTTTATATTTAGGTTTCCCTCTGTTCTCTAATATATAGATAGATGAATTTGGAACTCTAAATCCAACATGATTTGTATTAGCTCTTTGTAACTTGACAAAATAATGGAGTTCTCCGTTTTGTCTCTATGGTTTGTTTCCTCTTCAAGTAGCCCTAGGCACAGACTGTGGAAAAGCACTTTCATTGAGAGGGGTTGCTAAGCTTCTAAGAAATAACGAGTTTCCGAAATACCAGCAAATATTTTTTCACCCAATCTTGATGATACTTGGTGGTAATGATCTGTACATAAATCCCACTTGGCTCACCAAATTTTCTTTTTCTAGTTTGAAGCGTTGGTCTACACTAGCAGTTTTTATATTTAGGTTTCCCTCTGTTCTCTCCTATATAGATAGATGAATTTGGAAGTCTAAATCCAACATGGTTTTAGTCGCTCTTTGAAACTTGACAAAATAAAGGAGTTCTCCGTTTAGTCTCTATGGTTTGTTTCCCCTTTAAGTAGCTCTAGGCACAGACTGTGGAAAAGCACTTTCATTGAGAGGGGTTGCCAAGCTTCTAAGAAATAACGAGTTTCCGAAATTCCAGCAAATATTTTTTCACCCAATCTTGACGATACGTGGTGGTAATGACAGGTACACAAATCCCACTTGGCTCACCAAATTTTGTTCTTCTAGGTTGAAGCGTTCGTCTACAGTAGCAGTTTTTATATTTAGGTTTCCCTCTGTTCTCTCCTATATAGATAGATGAATTTGGAACTCTAAATCCAACATGGTTTGTAGTAGCTCTTTGAAACTTGACAAAATAAAGGAGTTCTCAGTTTTGTCTCTATGGGCTGTTTCCTCTTCAAGTAGCCCTAGGCACAGACTGTGGAAAAGCACTTTCATTGAGAGGTATTGCCAAGCTTCTAAGAAATAACGAGGTTCCGAAATACCAGGATATATTTTTAAACCCAATCGTGATGATACTTGGTGGTAATGATCAGGACAAAAATCCCACTTGTCTAACCGAATTTTGTTCTTCTAGATTGAAGCGTTCGCCTACAGTAGCAGTTTTTATATTTAGGTTTCCCTCTGTTCTCTAATATATAGATGTATGAATTTGGAACTCTAAATCCAACATGGTTTGTAGTAGCTCTTTGAAACTTGACAAAAGAAAGGAGTTCTCCGTTTTGCCTCTATGATTTGTTTCCTCTTCAAGTAGCTCTAGGACCAGACTGTGGAAAAGCACTTTCATTGAGAGGGGTTGCCGAGGTTCTAAGAAATAACGAGTTTCCGAAATACCTGCAAATATTTTTTCACCCAATCTTGATGATACTTGGTGGTAATGTTCAGGACACAAATACCACTTGGCTCACCGAATTTTGTTCTTCTAGGTTTAAGAGTTCATCTACAGTAGCAGTTTTTATATTTAGGTTTCCCTCTCCTATATAGATAGATGAATTTGGAACTCTAAATCCAACATGGTTTGTAGTCGCTCTTTGAAATTTGACAAAATAAAGGAGTTCTCAGTTTTGTCTCTATGGTTTGTTTCCTCTTCAAGTAGCTCTAGGCACAGACTGTGGAAAAGCAATTTAATTGAGAGGGGTTGCCAAGCTTCTAAGAAATAACGAGTTTCCGAAATACCAGCAAATATTTTTTCACCCAAACTTGATGATACTTGGTGGTAATGATCAGTACACAAATCCCACTTGGCTCACCAAATTTTGTTCTTCTAGGTTGAAGCGTTCCTCTACAGTAGCAGTTTTTATATTTAGGTTTCCCTCTGTTCTCTCCTATATAGATAGATGAATTTGGAAGTCTAAATCCAACATGGTTTGTAGTCGCTCTTTGAAACTTGACAAAATAAAAAGTTCGCAGTTTTGTCTCTATGGTTTGTTTGCTCTTCAAGTAGCTCTAGGCACAGACTGTGGAGTAGCACTTTCATTGAGAGGGGTTGCCTAGCTTCCAAGAAATAACAAGTTTCCGAAATACCAGGAAATATTTTTTCACCCAATCTTGATGATACTTGGTGGTAATGATCAGGACACAAATCCCACTTGGCTCACCGAATTTTCTTCCTCTAGGTTGAAGCGTTCGTCTACAGTAGCAGTTTTTATATTTGGGTTTCCCTCTGTTCTGTCCTATATAGATAGATGAATTTGGAACTCTAAATCCAACATGGATTGTAGTAGCTCTTTGAAACTTGATAAAATAAAGGAGTTCTCATTTTTGAATCTATGGTTTGTTTCCTCTTCAAGTAGCCCTAAGCAAAGACTGTGGAAAAGCACTTTCATTGAAAGGGGTTGCCAAGCTTCCAAGAAATTACGAGTTTCCGAAATACCAGCAAATATTTTTTCAACCAATCTTGATGATTCTTGGCGGTAATGATCAGGACACAAATCCCACTTGGCTCACCGAATTTTGTTCTTCTAGGTTGAAGCGTTCGTCTACAGTAGCAGTTTTTATATTTAGATTTCCCTCTGTTCTCTCCTATATAGATAGATGAATTTGGAACTCTAAATCCAACATGGTTTGAAGTAGCTCTTTGAAACTTGAAAAAATAAAAAAGTTCTCAGTTTTGACTCTATGGATTGTTTCCTCTTCAAGTAGCTCTAGGCACAGACTGTGGAAAAGCACTTTCATTGAGAGGGGTTGCCAAGCTTCTAAGAAATAACAAGTTTCCGAAATACCAGGAAATATTTTTTCACCCAATCTTGATGATACTTGGTGGTAATGATCAGGACACAAATCCCACTTGGCTCACCGAATATTGTTCTTCTATGTTGAAGCGTTTGTCTACAGTAGCAGTTTTTAAATTTAGGTTTTCCTCTGTTCTCTCCTATATAGATAGATGAATTTGGAACTCTAAATCCAACATGGTTTGTATTAGCTCTTTGAAACTTGACAAAATAAAGGAGTTCTCAGTTTTGTCTCTATGGTTTGTTTCCTCTTCAAGTAGCTCTAGGCACAGACTGTGGAAAAGCACTTTCATTGAGAGGGGTTGCCAAGCTTCTAAGAATTTACGAGTTTTCGAATTATCAGGATATATTTTTAAACCCAATCTTGATGATCCTTGGTGGTAATGATCAGGACACAAATCCCACTTGGCTCACCAAATTTTGTTCTTCTAGGTTGAAGCGTCCGTCTACAGTAGCAGTTTTTATATTTAGGTTTCCTTCTGTTCTCTCCTATACAGATAGATGAATTTGGAACTAAAATCCAACATGGTTTGTATTAGCTCTTTGTAACTTGACAAAATAAAGGAGTTCTCCGTTTTGTCTCTATGATTTGTTTCCTCTTCAAGTAGCCCTAAGCAAAGACTGTGGAAAAGCACTTTCATTGAAAGGGGTTGCCAAGCTTCCAAGAAATTATGAGATTACGAAATACCAGCAAATATTTTTTCAACCAATCTTGATGATACGTGGTGGTAATGACAAGTACACAAATCCCACTTGGCTCACCAATTTTTGTTCTTCTAGGTTGAAGCGTTCGTTTACAGTAGCAGTTTTTATTTTTAGGTTTCACTCTGTTCTGTCCTATATAGATAGATGAATTTGGAACTCTAAATGCAACATGGTTTTTAGTAGCTCTTTGATACTTGACAAAGTAAAGCAGTTCTCAATTTAGTCTCTATGGTTTGTTACCTCTTCAAGTTGCCCTAGGATCAGTCTGTGGAAAAGCACTTTCATTGAGAGGGGTTGCCAAGCTTCTAAGAAATAACGAGTTTCCAAAATACCACCAAATATTTTTTCACCCAATCTTGATGATACATGGTGGTAATGATCAGTACATAAATCCCACTTGGCTCACCAAATTTTCATTTTCTAGGTTGAAGCGTTCGTCTACAGTAGCAGTTTTTATATTTAGGTTTCCCTCTGTTCTCTCCTATATAGCTAGATGAATTTGGAACACTAAATCCAACATGGTTTGTAGTAGCTGTTTGAAACTTGACAAAATAAAGGAGTTCTCAGTTTTGTCTCTATCGTTTGTTTCCTCTTCAAGTAGCTCTAGGCACAGACTGTGGAAAAGCACTTTCATTGAGTGGGGTTGCCAAGCTTCTAAGAAATTACGAGTTTCCGAAATACCAGGATATATATTTAAACCCAATCTTGATGATACTTGGTGGTAATGATCAGGACACAAATCCCACTTGGCTCACCGAATTTTGTTCTTCTAGGTTGAAGCGTTCGTCTACAGTAGCAGTTTTTATATTTAGGTTTCCCTCTATTCTCTCCTATATAGATAGATGAATTTGGGACTCTAAATCCAACATGGTTTGTATTAGCTCTTTGTGACTTGACAAAATAAAGGAGTTCTCCGTTTTGTCTCTATGGTTTGTTTCCTCTTCAAGTAGCCCTAGGCACAGACTGTGGAAAAGCACTTTCATTGAGAGGGGTTGCTAAGCTTCTAAGAAATAACGAGTTTCCGAAAAACCAGCAAAGATTTTTTCACCCAATCTTGATGATACGTGGTGGTAATGACAAGTACACAAATCCCACTTGGCTCACCAATTTTTGTTATTCAAGGTTGATGCTTTCGTTTACAGTAGCAGTTTTTATATTTACGTTTCCCTCTGTTCTCTCCTATATAGATAGATGAATTTGAAACTCTAAATCCAACATGGTTTTTAGTAGCTCTTTGATACTTGACGAAATAAAGGAGTTCTCAGTTTTGTCTCTATGGTTTGTTTCCTCTTCAAGTAGCCATAGTCACAGACTGTGGAAAAGCACTTTCATTGAGTGGGGTTGCCCAGCTTCTAAGAAATAATGAGTTTCCGAAATACCAGCAAATATTTTTTCACCCAAACTTGATGATACTTGGCGGTATAATCAGTACACAAATCCCACTTGGCTCACCAAATTTTAATCTTCTAGGTTGAAGCGTTCGTCTACAGTAGCAGTTTTTATATTTAGGTTTCCTTCTGTTCTCTCCTATATAGATAGATGAATTTGGAAGTCTAAATCCAATATGGTTTGTAGTAGCTCTCTGAAACTTGACAAAATAAAGGAGTTCTCCATTTATTCTCTATGGTTTATTTTCTCTTCAAGTAGCTCTAGGCAAAGACTGTGGAAAAGCACTTTCATTGAGAGGGGTTGCCAAGCTTCTGAGAAATAACAAGTTTCCGAAATACCAGCAAATATGTTTTCAACCAATCTTGATGATACTTGGCGGTAATGATCAGGACACAAATCCCACTTGGCTCACCGAATTTTGTTCTTGTAGGTTGAAGCGTTCGTCTACAGTAGCATTTTTTATATTTAGATTTCCCTCTGTTCTCTCCTATATAGATAGATGAATTTGGAACTCTAAATCCAACATGGTTTTTAGTCGCTCTTTGAAACTTGACAAAATAAAGGAGTTCTCAGTTTAGTCTCTATGGTTTGTTTCCCCTTCAAGTAGATCTAGGCACAGACTGTGGAAAAGCACTTTCATTGATAGGGGTTGCCAAGCTTCTAAGAAATAACAAGTTTCCGAAATACCAGCAAATATGTTTTCAACCAATCTTGATGATACTTGGCGGTAATGATCAGGACACAAATCCCACTTGGCTCACCGAATTTTGTTCTTGTAGGTTGAAGCGTTCGTTTACAGTAGCAGTTTTTATATTTAGGTTTCCCTCTGTTCTCTCCTATATAGATAGATGAATTTGGAACTTTAAATCCAACATGGTTTTTAGTAGCTCTTTGATACTTGACGAAATAAAGGAGTTCTCAGTTTTGTCTCTATGGTTTGTTTCCTCTTCAAGTAGATCTAGTCACAGACTGTTGAATAGCACTTTCATTGAGAGGGGTTGCCAAGCTTCTAAGAAATAATGAGTTTCCGAAATACCAGCAAATATTTTTTCACCCAAACTTGATGATACTTGGCGGTAATAATCAGTACACAAATCCCACTTGGCTCACCAAATTTTGTTCTTCTAGGTAGAAGCGTTCGTCTACAATAGCAGTTTTTATATTTAGGTTTCCTTCAGTTCTCTCCTATATAGATAGATGAATTTGGAACTCTAAATCCAACATGGTTTGAAGTTGCTCTTTGAAACTTGTCAAAATAAAAAAGTTCTCAGTTTTGACTCTATGGTTTGTATCCTCTTCAAGTAGCTCTAGGCACAGACTGTGGAAGAGCACTTTCATTGAGAGGGGTTGCCAAGCTTCTAAAAAATAACGAGTTTCCGAAATACCAGCAAATATTTTTTCACCCAATCTTGATGATACTTGGTGGTAATGACCAGGACACAAATCCCAATTGGCTCACCGAATTTTGTTCTTCTAGGTTGAAGCGTTCGTCTACAATAGCAGTTTTTATATTTAGGTTTCCCTCTGTTCTCTACTATATAGATAAATGAATTTGGAACTCTAAATCCAACATGGTTTGTAGTAGCTCTTTGAAACTTGACAAAATAAAAAAGTTCACAGTTTTGTCTCTATGGTTTGTTTGCTCTTCAAGTATCTCTAGGCACAGACGGTGGAATAGCACTTTCATTGAGAGGGGTTGCGAAGCTTCCAAGAAATGACAAGTTTCCGAAATAACAGGAAATATTTTTTCACCCGATCTTGATGATACTTGGTGGTAATGATCAGGACACAAATCCCACTTGGCTCACCGAATTTTGTTCTTCTAGTTTGAAGCGTTCGTCTACAGTAGCAGTTTTTATATTTAGATTTCCCTCTCTTCTCTCCTACATAGATAGATGAATTTGGAACTCTAAATCCAACATGGTTTGTATTAGCTCACTCTATCTTGACAAAATAAAGGAGTTCTCCAATTTGTCTCTATGGTTTGTTTCCTCTTCAAGTAACCCTAGGCACAGACTGTGGAAAAGCATTTTCATTGAGAGGGGTTGGTAAGTTTCTAAGAAATAACGAGTTTCCGAAATACCAGCAAATATTTTTTCACCCAAACTTGATGATACTTGGTGGTAATGATCAGTACATAAATCCCACTTGGCTCACCAAATTTTGTTTTTCTAGGTTGAAGCGTTCCTCTACAGTAGCAGTTTTTATATTTAGGTTTCCCTCTGTTCTCTCCTATATAGATAGATGAATTTGGAAGTCTAAATCCAACATGGTTTGTAGTAGCTCTTTGAAACTTGACAAAATAAAGGAGTTCTCAGTTTTGTCTCTATCGTTTGTTTCCTCTTCAAGTAGCTCTAGGCACAGACTGTGGAAAAGCACTTTCATTGAGTGGGGTTGCCAAGCTTCTAAGAAATTACGAGTTTCCGAAATACCAGGATATATATTTAAACCCAATCTTGATGATACTTGGTGGTAATGATCAGGACACAAATCCCACTTGGCTCACCGAATTTTGTTCTTCTAGGTTGAAGCGTTCGTCTACAGTAGCAGTTTTTATATTTAGGTTTACCTCTGTTCTCTCCTATATAGATAGATGAATTTGGAACTCTAAATCCAACATGGTTTGTATTAGCTCTTTGTGACTTGACAAAATAAAGGAGTTCTCCGTTTTGTCTCTATGGTTAGTTTCCTCTTCAAGTAGCCCTAGGCACAGACTGTGGAAAAGCACTTTCATTGAGAGGGGTTGCTAAGCTTCTAAGAAATAACGAGTTTCCGAAAAACCAGCAAAGATTTTTTCACCCAATCTTGATGATACGTGGTGGTAATGACAAGTACACAAATCCCACTTGGCTCTCCAATTTTTGTTATTCAAGGTTGATGCTTTCGTTTACAGTAGCAGTTTTTATATTTACGTTTCCCTCTGTTCTCTCCTATATAGATAGATGAATTTGAAACTCTAAATCCAACATGGTTTTTAGTAGCTCTTTGATACTTGACGAAATAAAGGAGTTCTCAGTTTTGTCTCTATGGTTTGTTTCCTCTTCAAGTAGCCATAGTCACAGACTGTGGAAAAGCACTTTCATTGAGTGGGGTTGCCCAGCTTCTAAGAAATAATGAGTTTCCGAAATACCAGCAAATATTTTTTCACCCAAACTTGATGATACTTGGCGGTATAATCAGTACACAAATCCCACTTGGCTCACCAAATTTTAATCTTCTAGGTTGAAGCGTTCGTCTACAGTAGCAGTTTTTATATTTAGGTTTCCTTCTGTTCTCTCCTATATAGATAGATGAATTTGGAAGTCTAAATCCAATATGGTTTGTAGTAGCTCTCTGAAACTTGACAAAATGAAGGAGTTCTCCATTTATTCTCTATGGTTTATTTTCTCTTCAAGTAGCTCTAGGCAAAGACTGTGGAAAAGCACTTTCATTGAGAGGGGTTGCCAAGGTTTTAAGAAATAACGAGTTTTCGAAATACCAGCAAATATTTTTTCACCCAATCTTGATGATACTGGGTGGTAATGATCAGGACACAAATCCCACTTGGCTCACCAAATTTTGTTCTTCTAGGTTGAAGTGTTCGTCTACAGTAGCAGTTTTTATATTTAGGTTTCCCTCTGTTCTCTCCTATATAGATAGATAAATTTGGAACTCTAAATCCAACATGGTTTGAACTAGCTCTTTGAAACTTGACAAAATAAAAAAAGTTCTCAGTTTTGACTCTATCGTTTGTTTCCCCTTCAAGTAGCTCTAGGCACAGACTGTGGAAAAGCACTTTCATTGAGAGGGGTTGCCAAGCTTCTGAGAAATAACAAGTTTCCGAAATACCAGCAAATATGTTTTCAACCAATCTTGATGATACTTGGCGGTAATGATCAGGACACAAATCCCACTTGGCTCACCGAGTTTTGTTCTTGTAGGTTGAAGCGTTCGTCTACAGTAGCATTTTTTATATTTAGATTTCCCTCTGTTCTCTCCTATATAGATAGATGAATTTGGAACTCTAAATCCAACATGGTATTTAGTCGCTCTTTGAAACTTGACAAAATAAAGGAGTTCTCAGTTTAGTCTCTATGGTTTGTTTCCCCTTCAAGTAGATCTAGGCACAGACTGTGGAAAAGCACTTTCATTGATAGGGGTTGCCAAGCTTCTAAGAAATAACAAGTTTCCGAAATACCAGCAAATATTTTTTCAACCAATTTGATGATACTTGGCGGTAATGATCAGGACACAAATCCCACTTGGCTCACCGAATTTTGTTCTTGTAGGTTGAAGCGTTCGTTTACAGTAGCAGTTTTTATATTTAGGTTTCCCTCTGTTCTCTCCTATATAGATAGATGAATTTGGAACTTTAAATCCAACATGGTATTTAGTAGCTCTTTGATACTTGACGAAATAAAGGAGTTCTCAGTTTTGTCTCTATGGTTTGTTTCCTCTTCAAGTAGACCTAGTCACAGACTGTTGAATAGCACTTTCATTGAGAGGGGTTGCCAAGCTTCTAAGAAATAATGAGTTTCCGAAATACCAGCAAATATTTTTTCACCCAAACTTGATGATACTTGGCGTTAATAATCAGTACACAAATCCCACTTGGCTCACCAAATTTTGTTCTTCTAGGTAGAAGCGTTCGTCTACAATAGCAGTTTTTATATTTAGGTTTCCTTCAGTTCTCTCCTATATAGATAGATGAATTTGGAACTCTAAATCCAACATGGTTTGAAGTTGCTCTTTGAAACTTGTCAAAATAAAAAAGTTCTCAGTTTTGACTCTATGGTTTGTTTCCTCTTCAAGTAGCTCTAGGCACAGACTGTGGAAGAGCACTTTCATTGAGAGGGGTTGCCAAGCTTCTAAAAAATAACGAGTTTCCGAAATACCAGCAAATATTTTTTCACCCAATCTTGATGATACTTGGTGGTAATGACCAGGACACAAATCCCACTTGGCTCACCGAATTTTGTTCTTCTAGGTTGAAGCGTTCGTCTACAATAGCAGTTTTTATATTTAGGTTTCCCTCTGTTCTCTCCTATATAGATAGATGAATTTGGAACTCTAAATCCAACATGGTTTGTAGTAGCTCTTTGAAACTTGACAAAATAAAAAAGTTCACAGTTTTGTCTCTATGGTTTGTTTGCTCTTCAAGTATCTCTAGGCACAGACGGTGGAATAGCACTTTCATTGAGAGGGGTTGCGAAGCTTCCAAGAAATGACAAGTTCCGAAATAACAGGAAATATTTTTTCACCCGATCTTGATGATACTTGGTGGTAATGATCAGGACACAAATCCCACTTGGCTCACCGAATTTTGTTCTTCTAGGTTGAAGCGTTCGTCTACAGTAGCAGTTTTTATATTTAGATTTCCCTCTCTTCTCTCCTACATAGATAGATGAATTTGGAACTCTAAATCCAACATGGTTTGTATTAGCTCACTCTAACTTCACAAAATAAAGGAGTTCTCCAATTTGTCTCTATGGTTTGTTTCCTCTTCAAGTAACCCTAGGCACAGACTGTGGAAAAGCACTTTCATTGAGAGGGGTTGGTAAGTTTCTAAGAAATAACGAGTTTCCGAAATACCAGCAAATATTTTTTCACCCAAACTTGATGATACTTGGTGGTAATGATCAGTACATAAATCCCACTTGGCTCACCAAATTTTGTTTTTCTAGGTTGAAGCGTTCCTCTACAGTAGCAGTTTTTATATTTAGGTTTCCCTCTGTTCTCTCCTATATAGATAGATGAATTTGGAAGTCTAAATCCAACATGGTTTGTAGTCGCTCTTTGAAACTTGACAAAATAAAGGAGTTCTCAGTTTATTCTCTATGGTTTGTTTCCCCTTCAAGTAGCTCTAGGCACAGACTGTGGAAAAGCACTTTCATTGAGTGGGGTTGCCAAGCTTCTAAGAAATAACGAGTTTCCGAAATACCAGCAAATATTATTTCACCCAATCTTGATGATACGTGGCGGTAATGATAAGGACACAAATCCCACTTGGCTCACCGAATTTTGTTCTTCTAGGTTGAAGCGTTCGTCTACAGTAGCAGTTTTTATATTTAGGTTTCCCTCTGTTCTCTCCTATATAGATAGATGAATTTGGAACTCTAAATCCAACATGGTTTGTAGTAGCTCTTTGAAACTTGACAAAATAAAAAGTTCGCAGTTTTGTCTCTATGGTTTGTTTGCTCTTCAAGTAGCTCTAGGCACAGACTGTGGAGTAGCAGTTTCATTGAGAGGGGTTGCCTAGCTTCCAAGAAATAACAAGTTTCCGAAATACCAGGAAATATTTTTTCACCCAATCTTGATGATACTTGGTGGTATGATCAGGACACAAATCCCACTTGGCTCACCGAATTTTCTTCCTCTAGGTTGAAGCGTTCGTCTACAGTAGCAGTTTTTATATTTGGGTTTCCCTCTGTTCTGTCCTATATAGATAGATGAATTTGGAACTCTAAATCCAACATGGATTGTAGTAGCTCTTTGAAACTTGATAAAATAAAGGAGTTCTCATTTTTGAATCTATGGTTTGTTTCCTCTTCAAGTAGCCCTAAGCAAAGACTGTGGAAAAGCACTTTCATTGAAAGGGGTTGCCAAGCTTCCAAGAAATTACGAGTTTCCCAAATACCAGCAAATATTTTTTCAACCAATCTTGATGATACTTGGCGGTAATGATCAGGACACAAATCCCACTTGGCTCACCGAATTTTGTTCTTCTAGGTTGAAGCGTTCGTCTACAGTAGCAGTTTTTATATTTAGATTTCCCTCTGTTCTCTCCTATATAGATAGATGAATTTGGAACTCTAAATCCAACATGGTTTGAAGTAGCTCTTTGAAACTTGAAAAAATAAAAAAGTTCTCAGTTTTGACTCTATGGATTGTTTCCTCTTCAAGTAGCTCTAGGCACAGACTGTGGAAAAGCACTTTCATTGAGAGGGGTTGCCAAGCTTCTAAGAAATAACAAGTTTCCGAAATACCAGGAAATATTTTTTCACCCAATCTTGATGATACTTGGTGGTAATGATCAGGACACAAATCCCACTTGGCTCACCGAATATTGTTCTTCTATGTTGAAGCGTTTGTCTACAGTAGCAGTTTTTAAATTTAGGTTTTCCTCTGTTCTCTCCTATATAGATAGATGAATTTGGAACTCTAAATCCAACATGGTTTGTATTAGCTCCTTGAAACTTAACAAAATAAAGGAGTTCTCAGTTTTGTCTCTATGGTTTGTTTCCTCTTCAAGTAGCTCTAGGCACAGACTGTGGAAAAGCACTTTCATTGAGAGGGGTTGCCAAGCTTCTAAGAATTTACGAGTTTTTGAATTATCAGGATATATTTTTAAACCTAATCTTGATGATACTTGGTGGTAATGATCAGGACACAAATCCCACTTGGCTCACCAAATTTTGTTCTTCTAGGTTGAAGCTTTCGTCTGTAGCAGTTTTTATATTTAGGTTTCCCTCTGTTCTCTCCTATACAGATAGATGAATTTGGAACTCTAAATCCAACATGGTTTGTATTAGCTCTTTGTAACTTGACAAAATAAAGGAGTTCTCCGTTTTGTCTCTATGATTTGTTTCCTCTTCAAGTAGCCCTAAGCAAAGACTGTGGAAAAGCACTTTCATTGAAAGGGGTTGCCAAGCTTCCAAGAAATTATGAGATTACGAAATACCAGCAAATATTTTTTCAACCAATCTTGATGATACGTGGTGGTAATGACAAGTACACAAATCCCACTTGGCTCACCAGTTTTTGTTCTTCTAGGTTGAAGCGTTCGTTTACAGTAGCAGTTTTTATTTTTAGGTTTCACTCTGTTCTGTCCTATATAGATAGATGAATTTGGAACTCTAAATGCAACATGGTTTTTAGTAGCTCTTTGATACTTGACAAAGTAAAGCAGTTCTCAATTTAGTCTCTATGGTTTGTTACCTCTTCAAGTTGCCCTAGGATCAGCCTGTGGAAAAGCACTTTCATTGAGAGGGGTTGCCAAGCTTCTAAGAAATAACGAGTTTCCAAAATACCACCAAATATTTTTTCACCCAATCTTGATGATACATGGTGGTAATGATCAGTACATAAATCCCACTTGGCTCACCAAATTTTCATTTTCTAGGTTGAAGCGTTCGTCTACAGTAGCAGTTTTTATATTTAGGTTTCCCTCTGTTCTCTCCTATATAGCTAGATGACTTTGGAACACTAAATCCAACATGGTTTGTAGTAGCTCTTTGAAACTTTGACAAAATAAAGGAGTTCTCAGTTTTGTCTCTATCGTTTGTTTCCTCTTCAAGTAGCTCTAGGCACAGACTGTGGAAAAGCACTTTCATTGAGTGGGGTTGCCAAGCTTCTAAGAAATTACGAGTTTCCGAAATACCAGGATATATATTTAAACCCAATCTTGATGATACTTGGTGGTAATGATCAGGACACAAATCCCACTTGGCTCACCGAATTTTGTTCTTCTAGGTTGAGGCGTTCGTCTACAGTAGCAGTTTTTATATTTAGGTTTCCCTCTATTCTCTCCTATATAGATAGATGAATTTGGGACTCTAAATCCAACATGGTTTGTATTAGCTCTTTGTGACTTGACAAAATAAAGGAGTTCTCCGTTTTGTCTCTATGGTTTGTTTCCTCTTCAAGTAGCCCTAGGCACAGACTGTGGAAAAGCACTTTCATTGAGAGGGGTTGCTAAGCTTCTAAGAAATAACGAGTTTCCGAAAAACCAGCAAAGATTTTTTTCACCCAATCTTGATGATACGTGGTGGTAATGACAAGTACACAAATCCCACTTGGCTCACCAATGTTTTGTTATTCAAGGTTGATGCTTTCGTTTACAGTAGCAGTTTTTATATTTACGTTTCCCTCTGTTCTCTCCTATATAGATAGATGAATTTGAAACTCTAAATCCAACATGGTTTTTAGTAGCACTTTGATACTTGACGAAATAAAGGAGTTCTCAGTTTTGTCTCTATGGTTTGTTTCCTCTTCAAGTAGCCATAGTCACAGACTGTGGAAAAGCACTTTCATTGAGTGGGGTTGCCCAGCTTCTAAGAAATAATGATTTTCCGAAATACCAGCAAATATTTTTTCACCCAAACTTGATGATACTTGGCGGTATAATCAGTACACAAATCCCACTTGGCTCACCAAATTTTAATCTTCTAGGTTGAAGCGTTCGTCTACAGTAGCAGTTTTTATATTTAGGTTTCCTTCTGTTCTCTCCTATATAGATAGATGAATTTGGAAGTCTAAATCCAATATGGTTTGTAGTAGCTCTCTGAAACTTGACAAAATGAAGGAGTTCTCCATTTATTTTCTTATGGTTTATTTTCTCTTCAAGTAGCTCTAGGCAAAGACTGTGGAAAAGCACTTTCATTGAGAGGGGTTGCCAAGGTTTTAAGAAATAACGAGTTTTCGAAATACCAGCAAATATTTTTTCACCCAATCTTGATGATACTGGGTGGTAATGATCAGGACACAAATCCCACTTGGCTCACCAAATTTTGTTCTTCTAGGTTGAAGTGTTCGTCTACAGTAGCAGTTTTTATATTTAGGTTTCCCTCTGTTCTCTCCTATATAGATAGATAAATTTGGAACTCTAAATCCAACATGGTTTGAACTAGCTCTTTGAAACTTGAAAAAATAAAAAAAGTTCTCAGTTTTGACTCTATCGTTTGTTTCCCCTTCAAGTAGCTCTAGGCACAGACTGTGGAAAAGCACTTTCATTGAGAGGGGTTGCCAAGCTTCTGAGAAATAACAAGTTTCCGAAATACCAGCAAATATGTTTTCAACCAATCTTGATGATACTTGGCGGTAATGATCAGGACACAAATCCCACTTGGCTCACCGAATTTTGTTCTTGTAGGTTGAAGCGTTCGTCTACAGTAGCATTTTTTATATTTAGATTTCCCTCTGTTCTCTCCTATATAGATAGATGAATTTGGAACTCTAAATCCAACATGGTTTTTAGTCGCTCTTTGAAACTTGACAAAATAAAGGAGTTCTCAGTTTAGTCTCTATGGTTTGTTTCCCCTTCAAGTAGATCTAGGCACAGACTGTGGAAAAGCACTTTCATTGATAGGGGTTGCCAAGCTTCTAAGAAGTAACAAGTTTCCGAAATACCAGCAAATATTTTTTCAACCAATCTTGA
The DNA here is from genome assembly GCF_048772815.1 of Callospermophilus lateralis. Taxonomy (NCBI): domain Eukaryota; kingdom Metazoa; phylum Chordata; class Mammalia; order Rodentia; family Sciuridae; genus Callospermophilus; species Callospermophilus lateralis. The sequence continues at coordinate 60,431 of NW_027514830.1, read as the reverse complement.
TGATACTTGGCGGTAATGATCAGGACACAAATCCCACTTGGCTCACCGAATTTTGTTCTTGTAGGTTGAAGCGTTCGTTTACAGTAGCAGTTTTTATATTTAGGTTTCCCTCTGTTCTCTCCTATATAGATAGATGAATTTGGAACTTTAAATCCAACATGGTTTTTAGTAGCTCTTTGATACTTGACGAAATAAAGGAGTTCTCAGTTTTGTCTCTATGGTTTGTTTCCTCTTCAAGTAGACCTAGTCACAGACTGTTGAATAGCACTTTCATTGAGAGGGGTTGCCAAGCTTCTAAGAAATAATGAGTTTCTGAAATACCAGCAAATATTTTTTCACCCAAACTTGATGATACTTGGCGGTAATAATCAGTACACAAATCCCACTTGGCTCACCAAATTTTGTTCTTCTAGGTAGAAGCGTTCGTCTACAATAGCAGTTTTTATATTTAGGTTTCCTTCAGTTCTCTCCTATATAGATAGATGAATTTGGAACTCTAAATCCAACATGGTTTGAAGTTGCTCTTTGAAACTTGTCAAAATAAAAAAGTTCTCAGTTTTGACTCTATGGTTTGTTTCCTCTTCAAGTAGCTCTAGGCACAGACTGTGGAAGAGCACTTTCATTGAGAGGGGTTGCCAAGCTTCTAAAAAATAACGAGTTTCCGAAATACCAGCAAATATTTTTTCACCCAATCTTGATGATACTTGGTGGTAATGACCAGGACACAAATCCCAATTGGCTCACCGAATTTTGTTCTTCTAGGTTGAAGCGTTCGTCTACAATAGCAGTTTTTATATTTAGGTTTCCCTCTGTTCTCTACTATATAGATAGATGAATTTGGAACTCTAAATCCAACATGGTTTGTAGTAGCTCTTTGAAACTTGACAAAATAAAAAAGTTCACAGTTTTGTCTCTATGGTTTGTTTGCTCTTCAAGTATCTCTAGGCACAGACGGTGGAATAGCACTTTCATTGAGAGGGGTTGCGAAGCTTCCAAGAAATGACAAGTTTCCGAAATAACAGGAAATATTTTTTCACCCGATCTTGATGATACTTGGTGGTAATGATCAGGACACAAATCCCACTTGGCTCACCGAATTTTGTTCTTCTAGGTTGAAGCGTTCGTCTACAGTAGCAGTTTTTATATTTAGATTTCCCTCTCTTCTCTCCTACATAGATAGATGAATTTGGAACTCTAAATCCAACATGGTTTGTATTAGCTCACTCTATCTTGACAAAATAAAGGAGTTCTCCAATTTGTCTCTATGGTTTGTTTCCTCTTCAAGTAACCCTAGGCACAGACTGTGGAAAAGCATTTTCATTGAGAGGGGTTGGTGAGTTTCTAAGAAATAACGAGTTTCCGAAATACCAGCAAATATTTTTTCACCCAAACTTGATGATACTTGGTGGTAATGATCAGTACATAAATCCCACTTGGCTCACCAAATTTTGTTTTTCTAGGTTGAAGCGTTCCTCTACAGTAGCAGTTTTTATAATTAGGTTTCCCTCTGTTCTCTCCTATATAGATAGATGAATTTGGAAGTCTAAATCCAACATGGTTTGTAGTAGCTCTTTGAAACTTGACAAAATAAAGGAGTTCTCAGTTTTGTCTCTATCGTTTGTTTCCTCTTCAAGTAGCTCTAGGCACAGACTGTGAAAAGCACTTTCATTGAGTGGGGTTGCCAAGCTTCTAAGAAATTACGAGTTTCCGAAATACCAGGATATATATTTAAACCCAATCTTGATGATACTTGCTGGTAATGATCAGGACACAAATCCCACTTGGCTCACCGAATTTTGTTCTTCTAGGTTGAAGCGTTCGTCTACAGTAGCAGTTTTTATATTTAGGTTTCCCTCTGTTCTCTCCTATATAGATAGATGAATTTGGAACTCTAAATCCAACATGGTTTGTATTAGCTCTTTGTGACTTGACAAAATAAAGGAGTTCTCCGTTTTGTCTCTATGGTTAGTTTCCTCTTCAAGTAGCCCTTGGCACAGACTGTGGAAAAGCACTTTCATTGAGAGGGGTTGCTAAGCTTCTAAGAAATAACGAGTTTCCGAAAAACCAGCAAAGATTTTTTCACCCAATCTTGATGATACGTGGTGGTAATGACAAGTACACAAATCCCACTTGGCTCACCAATTTTTGTTATTCAAGGTTGATGCTTTCGTTTACAGTAGCAGTTTTTATATTTACGTTTCCCTCTGTTCTCTCCTATATAGATAGATGAATTTGAAACTCTAAATCCAACATGGTTTTTAGTAGCTCTTTGATACTTGACGAAATAAAGGAGTTCTCAGTTTTGTCTCTATGGTTTGTTTCCTCTTCAAGTAGCCATAGTCACAGACTGTGGAAAAGCACTTTCATTGAGTGGGGTTGCCCAGCTTCTAAGAAATAATGAGTTTCCGAAATACCAGCAAATATTTTTTCACCCAAACGTGATGATACTTGGCGGTATAATCAGTACACAAATCCCACTTGGCTCACCAAATTTTGTTCTTCTAGGTTGAAGCTTTCGTCTACAGTAGCAGTTTTTATATTTAGGTTTCCCTCTGTTCTCTCCTATACAGATAGATGAATTTGGAACTCTAAATCCAACATGGTTTGTATTAGCTCTTTGTAACTTGACAAAATAAAGGAGTTCTCCGTTTTGTCTCTATGATTTGTTTCCTCTTCAATTAGCCCTAAGCAAAGACTGTGGAAAAGCAATTTCATTGAAAGGGGTTGCCAAGCTTCCAAGAAATTATGAGATTATGAAATACCAGCAAATATTTTTTCAACCAATCTTGATGATACGTGGTGGTAATGACAAGTACACAAATCCCACTTGGCTCACCAGTTTTTGTTCTTCTAGGTTGAAGCGTTCGTTTACAGTAGCAGTTTTTATTTTTAGGTTTCACTCTGTTCTGTCCTATATAGATAGATGAATTTGGAACTCTAAATGCAACATGGTTTTTAGTAGCTCTTTGATACTTGACAAAATAAAGCAGTTCTCAATTTAGTCTCTATGGTTTGTTACCTCTTCAAGTAGCCCTAGGATCAGTCTGTGGAAAAGCACTTTCATTGAGAGGGGTTGCCAAGCTTCTAAGAAATAACGAGTTTCCAAAATACCACCAAATATTTTTTCACCCAATCTTGATGATACATGGTGGTAATGATCAGTACATAAATCCCACTTGGCTCACCAAATTTTCTTTTTCTAGGTTGAAGCGTTCGTCTACAGTAATAGTTTTTATATTTAGGTTTCACTCTGTTCTGTCCTATATAGATAGATGAATTTGGAACTCTAAATGCAACATAGTTTTTAGTAGCTCTTTGATACTTGACAAAATAAAGCAGTTCTCAGTTTAGTCTCTATGGTTTGTTACCTCTTCAAGTAGCCCTAGGATCAGTCTGTAGAAAAGCACTTTCATTGAGAGGGGTTGCCAAGCTTCTAAGAAATAACGAGTTTCCAAAATACCAGCAAATAGTTTTTTCACCCAATCTTGATGATTCTTGGTGGTAATGATCAGCACATAAATCCCACTTTGCTCACCAAATTTTCTTTTTCTAGGTTGAAGCGTTCGTCTACAGTAGCAGTTTTTATATTTAGGTTTCCCTCTGTTCTCTCCTGTATAGATAGATGAATTTGGAACACTAAATCCAACATGGTTTGTAGTACCTCTTTGAAACTTGACAAAATAAAGGAGTTCTCAGTTTTGTCTCTATCGTTTGTTTCCTCTTAAAGTAGCTCTAGGCACAAACTGTGGAAAAGCACTTTCATTGAGAGGGGTTGCCAAGCTTCTAAGAAATTACGAGTTTCCGAAATACCAGGATATATATTTAAACCCAATCTTGATGATACTTGGTGGTAATGATCAGGACACAAATCCCACTTGGCTCACCGAATTTTGTTCTTCTAGGTTGAAGCGTTCGTCTACAGTAGCAGTTTTTATATTTAGGTTTCCCTCTGTTCTCTCCTATATAGATAGATGAATTTGGAACTCTAAATCCAACATGGTTTGTATTAGCTCTTTGTGACTTGACAAAATAAAGGAGTTCTCCGTTTTGTCTCTATGGTTTGTTTCCTCTTCAAGTAGCCCTAGGCACAGACTGTGGAAAAGCACTTTCATTGAGAGGGGTTGCGAAGCCTCTAAGAAATAACGAGTTTCCGAAAAACCAGCAAAGATTTTTTCACCCAATCTTGATGATACGTGGTGGTAATGACAAGTACACAAATCCCACTTGGCTCACCAATTTTTGTTATTCAAGGTTGATGCTTTCGTTTACAGTAGCAGTATTTATATTTAGGTTTCCCTCTGTTCTCTCCTATATAGATAGATGAATTTGGAACTCTAAATCCAACATGGTTTTTAGTAGCTCTTTGATACTTGACGAAATAAAGGAGTTCTCAGTTTTGTCTCTATGGTTTGTTTCCTCTTCAAGTAGCCATAGTCACAGACTGTGGAAAAGCACTTTCATTGAGAGGGGTTGCCCAGCTTCTAAGAAATAATGAGTTTCTGAAATACCAGCAAATATTTTTTCACCCAGACTTGATGATACTTGGCGGTATAATCACTACACAAATCCCACTTGGCTCACCAAATTTTGTTCTTCTAGGTTGAAGCGTTCGTCTACAGTAGCAGTTTTTATATTTAGGTTTTCTTCTGTTCTCTCCTATATAGATAGATGAATTTGGAAGTCTAAATCCAATATGGTTTGTAGTAGCTCTTTGAAACTTGACAAAATGAAGGAGTTCTCCCTTTATTCTCTATGGTTTATTTTCTCTTCAAGTAGCTCTAGGCACAGACTGTGGAAAAGCACTTTTATTGAGAGGGGTTGCCAAGGTTTTAAGAAATAAGGAGTTTTCGAAATACCAGCAAATATTTTTTCACCCAATCTTGATGATACTGGGTGCTAATGATCAGGACACAAATCCCACTTGGCTCACCAAATTTTGTTCTTCTAGGTTGAAGTGTTCGTCTACAGTAGCAGTTTTTATATTTACGTATACCTCTGTTCTCTCCTATATAGATAGATATATTTGGAACTCTAAATCCAACATGGTTTGAACTAGCTCTTTGAAACTTGACAAAATAAAAAAGTTCTCAGTTTTGGCTCTAATGTTTGTTTCCTCTTCAAGTAGCTCTAGGCACAGACTGTGGAAAAGCACTTTCATTGAGAGGGGTTGCCAAGCTTCTAAGAAATAACGAGTTTCTGAAATACCAGCAAATATTTTTTCACCCAATCTTGATGATACTTGGTGGTAATGATCAGTACATAAATCCCTCTTGTGTCACCAAATTTTCTTTTTCTAGGTTGAAGTGTTCGTCTACAGTAGCAGTTTTTATATTTAGGTTTCCCTCTGTTCTCTAATATATAGATACATGAATTTGGAACACTAAATCCAACATGGTTTGTAGTAGCTGTTTGAAACTTGACAAAATAAAGGAGTTCTCAGTTTATTCTCTATGGTTTGTTTCCCCTTCAAGTAGCTCGAGGCACAGACTGCACAAAAGCACTTTCATTGAGAGGGGTTGCCAAGATTCTAAGAAATTACGAGTTTCCGAAATACCAGGATATATTTTTAAACCCAATCTTCATGATACTTGGTGGTAATGACAAGGACACAAATCCCACTTGGCTCACCGAATTTTGTTCTTCTATGTTGATGCGTTCGTCTACAATAGCAGTTATTATATTTAGGTTTCCCTCTGTTCTCTCCTATATAGATAGATGAAATTGGAACTCTAAATGCAACATGGTTTTTAGTAGCTCTTTGATACTTGACAAAATAAAGCAGTTCTCAATTTAGTCTCTATGGTTTGTTACCTCTTCAAGTAGCCCTAGGATCAGTCTGTGGAAAAGCACTTTCATTGAGAGGGGTTGCCAAGCTTCTAAGAAATAACGAGTTTCCAAAATACCACCAAATATTTTTTCACCCAATCTTGATGATACATGGTGGTAATGATCAGGACACAAATCCCACTTGGCTCACCAAATTTTCTTTTTCTAGGTTGAAGCGTTCGTCTACAGTAATAGTTTTTATATTTAGGTTTCCCTCTGTTCTCTCCTATATAGCTAGATGAATTTGGAACACTAAATCCAACATGGTTTGTAGTAGCTCTTTGAAACTTGACAAAATAAAGGAGTTCTCAGATTTGTCTCTATGGTTTGTTTCCTCTTCAAGTAGTCCTAGGCACATACTGTGGAAAAGCACTTTCATTGAGAGGGGTTGCCAAGCTTCTAAGAAATAACAAGTTTCCGAAATACCAGGAAATATTTTTTCACCCAATCTTGATGATACTTGGTGGTAATGATCAGGACACAAATCCCACTTGGCTCACCGAATATTGTTCTTCTAGGTTGAAGTGTTTCTCTACAGTAGCAGTTTTTATATTTAGGTTTTCCTCTGTTCTCTCCTATATAGATAGATGAATTTGGAACTCTAAATCCAACATGGTTTATATTAGCTCTTTGAATCTTGACAAAATAAAGGAGTTCTCAGTTTTGTCTCTATGGTTTGTTTCCTCTTCAAGGAGCTCTAGGCGCAGACTGTGGAAAAGCACTTTCATTGAGAGGGGTTGCCAAGCTTCTAAGAATTTACGAGTTTTCGAAATATCAGGATATATTTTTAAACCCAATCTTGATGATACTTGGTGGTAATGATCAAAACACAAATCCCACTTGGCTCACCAAATTTTGTTCTTCTAGGTTGAAGCGTTCGTCTACAGTAGCAGTTTTTATATTTAGGTTTCCCTCTGTTCTCTCCTATACAGATGGATGAATTTGGAACTCTAAATCCAACATGGTTTGTATTAGCTCTTTGTAACTTGACAAAATAAAGGAGTTCTCCGTTTTGTCTCTATGGTTTGTTTCCTCTTCAAGTAGCCCTAAGCAAAGACTGTGGAAAAGCACTTTCATTGAAAGGGGTTGCCAAGCTTCCAAGAAATTATGAGATTACGAAATACCAGCAAATATTTTTTCAACCAATCTTGATGATACGTGGTGGTAATGACAAGTACACAAATCCCACTTGGCTCACCAATTTTTGTTCTTCTAGGTTGAAGCCTTCGTTTACAGTAGCAGTTTTTATTTTTAGGTTTCACTCTGTTCTGTCCTATATAGATAGATGAATTTGGAACTCTAAATGCAACATAGTTTTTAGTAGCTCTTTGATACTTGACAAAATAAAGCAGTTCTCAGTTTAGTCTCTATGGTTTGTTACCTCTTCAAGTAGCCCTAGGATCAGTCTGTAGAAAAGCACTTTCATTGAGAGGGGTTGCCAAGCTTCTAAGAAATAACGAGTTTCCAAAATACCAGCAAATATTTTTTCACCCAATCTTGATGATACTTGGTGGTAATGATCAGCACATAAATCCCACTTTGCTCACCAAATTTTTTTTTTCTAGGTTGAAGCGTTCGTCTACAGTAGCAGTTTTTATATTTAGGTTTCCCTCTGTTCTCTCCTGTATAGATAGATGAATTTGGAACACTAAATCCAACATGGTTTGTATTACCTCTTTGAAACTTGACAAAATAAAGGAGTTCTCAGTTTTGTCTCTATCGTTTGTTTCCTCTTAAAGTAGCTCTAGGCACAAACTGTGGAAAAGCACTTTCATTGAGAGGGGTTGCCAAGCTTCTAAGAAATTACGAGTTTCCGAAATACCAGGATATATATTTAAACCCAATCTTGATGATACTTGGTGGTAATGATCAGGACACAAATCCCACTTGGCTCACCGAATTTTGTTCTTCTAGGTTGAAGCGTTCATCTACAGTAGCAGTTTTTATATTTAGGTTTCCCTCTGTTCTCTCCTATATAGATAGATGAATTTGGAACTCTAAATCCAACATGGTTTGTATTAGCTCTTTGTGACTTGACAAAATAAAGGAGTTCTCCGTTTTGTCTCTATGGTTTGTTTCCTCTTCAAGTAGCCCTAGGCACAGACTGTGGAAAAGCACTTTCATTGAGAGGGGTTGCTAAGCTTCTAAGAAATAACGAGTTTCCGAAAAACCAGCAAAGATTTTTTCACCCAATCTTGATGATACGTGGTGGTAATGACAAGTACACAAATCCCACTTGGCTCACCAATTTTTGTTATTCAAGGTTGATGCTTTCGTTTACAGTAGCAGTATTTATATTTAGGTTTCCCTCTGTTCTCTCCTATATAGATAGATGAATTTGGAACTCTAAATCCAACATGGTTTTTAGTAGCTCTTTGATACTTGACGAAATAAAGGAGTTCTCAGTTTTGTCTCTATGGTTTGTTTCCTCTTCAAGTAGCCATAGTCACAGACTGTGGAAAAGCACTTTCATTGAGAGGGGTTGCCCAGCTTCTAAGAAATAATGAGTTTCTGAAATACCAGCAAATATTTTTTCACCCAGACCTGATGATACTTGGCGGTATAATCAGTACACAAATCCCACTTGGCTCACCAAATTTTGTTCTTCTAGGTTGAAGCGTTCGTCTACAGTAGCAGTTTTTATATTTAGGTTTCCTTCTGTTCTCTCCTATATAGATAGATGAATTTGGAAGTCTAAATCCAATATGGTTTGTAGTAGCTCTTTGAAACTTGACAAAATGAAGGAGTTCTCCATTTATTCTCTATGGTTTATTTTCTCTTCAAGTAGCTCTAGGCACAGACTGTGGAAAAGCACTTTCATTGAGAGTGGTTGCCAAGGTTTTAAGAAATAAGGAGTTTTCGAAATACCAGCAAATATTTTTTCACCCAATCTTGATGATACTGGGTGCTAATGATCAGGACACAAATCCCACTTGGCTCACCAAATTTTGTTCTTCTAGGTAGAAGTGTTCGTCTACAGTAGCAGTTTTTATATTTACGTTTACCTCTGTTCTCTCCTATATAGATAGATATATTTGGAACTCTAAATCCAACATGGTTTGAACTAGCTCTTTGAAACTTGACAAAATAAAAAAGTTCTCAGTTTTGGCTCTAATGTTTTTTCCTCTTCAAGTAGCTCTAGGCACAGACTGTGGAAAAGCACTTTCATTGAGAGGGGTTGCCAAGCTTCTAAGAAATAACGAGTTTCTGAAATACCAGCAAATATTTTTTCACCCAATCTTGATGATACTTGGTGGTAATGATCAGTACATAAATCCCTCTTGTGTCACCAAATTTTCTTTTTCTAGGTTGAAGTGTTCGTCTACAGAAGCAGTTTTTATATTTAGGTTTCCCTCTGTTCTCTCCTATATAGATAGATTAATTTGGAACACTAAATCCAACATGGTTTGTAGTAGCTGTTTGAAACTTGACAAAATAAAGGAGTTCTCAGTTTATTCTCTATGGTTTGTTTCCCCTTCAAGTAGCTCTAGGCACAGACTGCACAAAAGCACTTTCATTGAGAGGGGTTGCCAAGCTTCTAAGAAATTACGAGTTTCCGAAATACCAGGATATATTTTTAAACCCAATCTTCATGATACTTGGTGGTAATGACAAGGACACAAATCCCACTTGGCTCACCGAATTTTGTTCTTCTATGTTGATGCGTTCGTCTACACTAGCAGTTATTATATTTAGGTTTCCCTCTGTTCTCTCCTATATAGATAGATGAAATCGGAACTCTAAATCCAACATGGTTTGTAGTAGCTCTTTGAAACTTGACAAAATAAAAAAGTTCGCAGTTTTGTGTTCATGGTTTGCTTGCTCTTCAAGTAGCTCTAGGCACAGACTGTGGAATAGCACTTTCATTGAGAGGGGTTGCCAAGCTTCCAAGAAATAACAAGTTTCCGAAATACCAGGAAATATTTTTTCACCCAATCTTGATGATACTTGGTGGTAATGATCAGGACACAAATCCTACTTGGCTCACCGAATATTGTTCTTCTAGGTTGAAGCGTTTGTCTACAGTAGCAGTTTTTATATTTAGGTTTTCCTCTGTTCTCTCCTATATAGATAGATGAATTTGGAACTCTAAATCCAACATGGTTTGTATTAGCTCTTTGAAACTTGACAAAATAAAGGAGTTCTCAGTTTTGTCTCTATGATTTGTTTCCTCTTCAAGTAGCTCTAGGCACAGACTGTGGAAAAGCACTTTCATTGAGAGGGGTTGCCAAGCTTCTAAGAATTTACGAGTTTTCGAAATATCAGGATATATTTTTAAACCCAATCTTGATGATACTTGGTGGTAATGATCAGGACACAAATCCCACTTGGCTCACCAAATTTTGTTCTTCTAGGTTGAAGCGTTCGTCTACAGTAGCAGTTTTTATATTTAGGTTTCCCTCTGTTCTCTCCTATACAGATAGATGAATTTGGAACTCTAAATCCAACATGGTTTGTATTAGCTCTTTGTAACTTGACAAAATAAAGGAGTTCTCCGTTTTGTCTCTATGGTTTGTTTCCTCTTCAAGTAGCCCTAAGCAAAGACTGTGGAAAAGCACTTTCATTGAAAGGGATTGCCAAGCTTCCAAGAAATTATGAGATTACGAAATACCAGCAAATATTTTTTCAACCAATCTTGATGATACGTGGTGGTAATGACAAGTACACAAATCCCACTTGGCTCACCAATTTTTGTTCTTCTAGGTTGAAGCGTTCGTTTATAGTAGCAGTTTTTATTTTTAGGTTTCACTCTGTTCTGTCCTATATAGTTAGATGAATTTGGAACTCTAAATGCAACATGGTTTTTAGTAGCTCTTTGATACTTGACAAAATAAAGCAGTTCTCAGTTTAGTCTCTATGGTTTGTTACCTCTTCAAGTAGCCCTAGGATCAGTCTGTGGAAAAGCACTTTCATTGAGAGGGGTTGCCAAGCTTCTAAGAAATAACGAGTTTCCAAAATACCAACAAATATTTTTTCACCCAATCTTGATGATACTTGGTGGTAATGATCAGTACATAAATCCCACTTTGCTCACCAAATTTTCTTTTTCTAGGTTGAAGCGTTCGTCTACAGTAGCAGTTTTTATATTTCGGTTTCCCTCTGTTCTCTCCTATATAGATAGATGAATTTGGAACTCTAAATCCAACATGGTTTGTATTAGCTCTTTGTGACTTGACAAAATAAAGGAGTTCTCCGTTTTGTCTCTATGGTTTGTTTCCTCTTCAAGTAGCCATAGTCACAGACTGTGGAAAAGCACTTTCATTGAGAGGGGTTGCCCAGCTTCTAAGAAATAATGAGTTTCCAAAATACCAGCAAATATTTTTTCACCCAAACTTGATGATACTTGGCGGTATAATCAGTACACAAATCCCACTTGGCTCACCAAATTTTGTTCTTCTAGGTTGAAGCGTTCGTCTACAGTAGCAGTTTTTATATTTAGGTTTCCCTCTGTTCTCTCCTATATAGATAGATGAATTTGGAAGTCTAAATCCAACATGGTTTGTAGTAGCTCTCTGAAACTTGACAAAATGAAGGAGTTCTCCATTTATTCTCTATGGTTTATTTTCTCTTCAAGTAGCTCTAGGCACAGACTGTGGAAAAGCACTTTCATTGAGAGGGGTTGCCAAGGTTTTAAGAAATAACGAGTTTTCGAAATACCAGCAAATATTTTTTCACCCAATCTTGATGATACTGGGTGGTAATGATCAGGACACAAATCCCACTTGGCTCACCAAATTTTGTTCTTCTTGGTTGATGTGTTCGTCTACAGTAGCAGTTTTTATATTTAGGTTTCCCTCTGTTCTCTCCTATATAGATAGATAAATTTGGAACTCTAAATCCAACATGGTTTGAACTAGCTCTTTGAAACTTGACAAAATAAAAAAGTTCTCAGTTTTGACTCTATGGTTTGTTTCCTCTTCAAGTAGCTCTAGGCACAGACTGTGGAAAAGCACTTTCATTGAGAGGGTTTGCCAAGCTTCTAAGAAATAACGAGTTTCCGAAATACCAGCAAATATTTTTTCACCCAATTTGATGATACTTGGTGGTAATGATCAGTACATAAATCCCACTTGGCTCACCAAATTTTCTTTTTCTAAGTTGAAGTGTTCTTCTACAGTAGCAGTTTTTATATTTAGGTTTCCCTCTGTTCTCTCCTATATAGATAGATGAATTTGGAACACTAAATCCAACATGGTTTGTAGTAGCTGTTTGAAACTAGACAAAATAAAGGAGTTCTCAGTTTTGTCTCTATGGTTTGTTTCCTCTTCAAGTAGCTCTAGGCACAGAATGCGGAAAAGCACTTTCATTGAGAGGGGTTGCCAAGCTTCTAAGAAATTACGAGTTTCCGAAATACCAGGATATATTTTTAAACCCAATCTTCATGATACTTGGTGGTAATGACAAGGACACAAATCCCACTTGGCTCACCGAATTTTGTTCTTTTATGTTGAAGCGTTCGTCTACAATAGCAGTTTTTATATTTAGGTTTCCCTCTGTTCTCTCCTATATAGATAGATGAATTTGGAACTCTAAATTCAACATGGTTTGTAGTAGCTCTTTGAAACTTGACAAAATAAAAAAGTTCGCAGTTTTGTGATTATGGTTTGTTTGCTCTTCAAGTAGCTCTAGGCACAGACTGTGGAATAGCACTTTCATTGTGAGGGGTTGCCAAGCTTCCAAGAAATAACAAGTTTCCGAAATACCAGGAAATATTTTTTCACCCAATCTTGATGATACTTGGTGGTAATGATCAGGACACAAATCCCACGTGGCTCACCGAATTTTATTCTTCTAGGTTGAAGCTTTCGTCTACAGTAGCAGTTTTTATATTTAGGTTTGCCTCTGTTCTCTCCTATATAGATAGATGAATTTGGAACTCTAAATCCAACATGGTTTGTATTAGCTCTTTCTAACTTGAAAAAATAAAGGAGTTCTCTGATTCGTCTCTATGGTTTGTTTCCTCTTCAAGTAGCCCTAGGCACAGACTGTGGAAAAGCACTTTCATTGATAGGGGTTGCTAAGCTTCTAAGAAATAATGAGTTTCCGAAATACCAGCAAATATTTTTTCACCCAATCTTGATGATACTTGGTGGTAATGATCAGTACGTAAATCCCACTTGGCTCACCAAATTTTGTTTTTATAGGTTGAAGCGTTCGTCTACAGAAGCAGTTTTTATATTTAGGTTTCCCTCTGTTCTCTCCTATATAGATAGATCAATTTGGAAGTCTAAATCCAACATGGTTTGTAGTCGCTCTTTGAAACTTGACAAAATAAAGGAGTTCTCAGTTTATTCTCTATGGTTTGTTTCCCCTTCAAGTAGCTCTAGGCACAGACTGTGGAAAAGCACTTTCATTGAGAGGGGTTGCCAAGCTTCTAAGAAATAACGAGTTTCCGAAATACCAGCAAATATTTTTTCACCCAATCTTGATGATACTTGGCGGTAATGATAAGGACACAAATCCCACTTGGCTCACCGAATTTTGTTCTTCTAGGTTGAAGCGTTCGTCTACAGTAGCAGTTTTTATATTTAGGTTTCCCTCTGTTCTCTCCTATATAGATAGATGAATTTGGAACTCTAAATCCAACATGGTTTGTAGTAGCTCTTTGAAACTTGACAAAATAAAAAAGTTCGCTGTTTTATCTCTATGGTTTGTTTGCTCTTCAAGTAGCTCTAGGCACAGACTGTGGAATAGCACTTTTATTGAGAGGGGTTGCCAAGCTTCCAAGAAATAACAAGTTTCCGAAATACCAGGAATCATTTTTTCACCCAATCTTGATGATACTTGGTGGTAATGATCAGGACACAAATCCCACTTGGCTCACCGAATTTTCTTCCTCTAGGTTGAAGCGTTCGTCTACAGTAGCAGTTTTTATATTTGGGTTTCCCTCTGTTCTCTCCTATATAGATAGATGAATTTGGAACTCTAAATCCAACATGGTTTGTAGTAGCTCTTTGAAACTTGACAAAATAAAGGAGTTCTCATTTTTGAATCTATGGTTTGTTTCTTCGTCAAGTAGCCCTAAGCAAAACTGTGGAAAAGCACTTTCATTGAAAGGTGTTGCCAAGCTTCCAAGAAATTACGAGTTTCCGAAATACCAGCAAATATTTTTTCAACCAATCTTGATGATACTTTGCGGTAATGATCAGGACACAAATCCCACTTGGCTCACCGAATTTTGTTCTTCTATGTTGAAGCGTTCGTCTACAGTAGCAGTTTTTATATTTGGGTTTCCCTCTGTTCTCTCCTATATAGATAGATGAATTTGGAACTCTAAATCCAACATGGTTTGTATTAGCTCTTTGTAACTTGACAAAATAAAGGAGTTCTCCGTTTTGTCTCTATGGTTTGTTTCCTCTTCAAGTAGCCCTAAGCAAAGACTGTGGAAAAGCACTTTCATTGAAAGGTGTTGCCAAGCTTCCAAGAAATTACGAGATTCCGAAATACCAGCAAATATTTTTTCAACCAATCTTGATGATAGGTGGTGGTAATGACAAGTACACAAATCCCACTTGGCTCAGCAATATTTGTTCTTCTAGGTTGAAGCGTTCGTTTACAATAGCAGTTTTTATTTTTAGGTTTCACTCTGTTCTCTCCCATATAGATAGATGAATTTGGAACTCTAAATGCAACAAGGTTTTTAGTAGCTCTTTGATACTTGACAAAATAAAGCAGTTCTCAGTTTAGTCTCTATGGTTTGTGACCTCTTCAAGTAGCCCTAGGAACAGACTATGGAAAAGCACTTTCATTGAGAGGGGTTGCCAAGCTTCTAAGAAATAACGAGTTTCCAAAATACCAGCAAATATTTTTTCACCCAATCTTGATGATACTTGGTGGTAATGATCAGTACATAAATCCCACTTGGCTCACCAAGTTTTCTTTTTCTAGGTTGAAGCGTTCGTCTACAGTAGCAGTTTTTATATTTAGGTTTCCCACTGTTCTCTCCTATATAGATAGATGAATTTGGAAAACTAAATCCAACATGGTTTGTAGTCGCTCTTTGAAACTTGACAAAATAAAGGAGTTCTCAGTTTATTCTCTATGGTTTGTTTCCCCTTCAAGTAGCTCTAGGCACAGAATGTGAAAAAGCACTTTCATTGAGAGGGGTTGCCAAGCTTCTAAGAAATAACGAGTTTCCGAAATACCAGCAAATATTTTTTCACCCAATCATGATGATACTTGGTGGTAATGATCAGTACATAAATCCCACTTGGCTCACCAAATTTTCTTTTTCTAGGTTGAAGTGTTCGTCTACAGTAGCAGTTTTTATATTTAGGTTTCCCTCTGTTCTCTCCTATATAGATAGATAAATTTGGAACACTAAATCCAACATGGTTTGTAGTAGCTGTTTGTAACTTGACAAAATAAAGGAGTTCTCCGTTTTGTCTCTATGGTTTGTTTCCTCTTCAAATAGCTCTAGGCACAGACTGTTTAAAAGCACTTTCATTGAGAGGGTTTGCCAAGCTTCTAAGAAATTACGAGTTTCCGAAATACCAATATATATTTTTAAACCCAATCTTGATGATACTTGGTGGTAATGACAAGGACACAAATCCCACTTGGCTCACTGAATTTTGTTCTTCTAGGTTGAAGCGTTCGTCTACAATAGCAGTATTTATATTTAGGTTTCCCTCTGTTCTCTCCTATATAGATAGATGAATTTGGAACTCTAAATCCAACATGGTATGTATTAGCTCTTTCTAAGTTGACAAAATAAAGGAGTTCTCCGATTCGTCTCTATGATTTGTTTCCTCTTCAAGTAGCCCTAGGCACAGACTGTGGAAAAGCACTTTCATTGAGAGGGGTTACTAAGCCTCTAAGAAATAACGAGTTTCAGGAAATACCAGCAAATATTTTTTCACCCAATCTTGATGATACTTGGTGGTAATGATCAGTACATAAATCCCACTTGGCTCACCAAATTTTGTTTTTCTAGGTTGAAGCGTTCGTCTACAGTAGCAGTTTTTATATTTAGGTTTCCCCTCTGTTCTCTCCTATATAGATAGATGAATTTGGAAGTCTAAATCCATCATGGTTTGTAGTCGCTCTTTGAAACTTGACAAAATAAAGGAGTTCTCAGTTTATTCTCTATGGTTTGTTTACCCTTCAAGTAGCTCTAGGCACAGACTGTGGAAAAGCACTTTCATTGAGAGGGGTTGCCAATCTTCTAAGAAATAACGAGTTTCCGAAATACCAGCAAATATTTTTTCACACAATCTTGATGATACTTGGCGGTAATGATAAGGACACAAATCCCACTTGGCTCACCGAATTTTGTTCTTCTAGGTTGAAGCGTTCGTCTACAGTAGCAGTTTTTATATTTAGGTTTCCCTCTGTTCTCTCCTATATAGATAGATGAATTTGGAACTCTAAATCCAACATG
The DNA here is from genome assembly GCF_048772815.1 of Callospermophilus lateralis. Taxonomy (NCBI): domain Eukaryota; kingdom Metazoa; phylum Chordata; class Mammalia; order Rodentia; family Sciuridae; genus Callospermophilus; species Callospermophilus lateralis. The sequence continues at coordinate 44,221 of NW_027514830.1, read as the reverse complement.
GTTTGAAGTACCTCTTTGAAACTTGACAAAATAAAAAAGTTCTCAGTTTTGACTCTATGGATTGTTTCCTCTTCAAGTAGCTCTAGGCACAGACTGTGGAAAAGCACCCTCATTGAGAGGGGTTGCCAAGCTTGTAAGAATTTACGAGTTTCCGAAATACCAGGATATATTTTTAAACCCAATCTTGATGATACTTGGTGGTAATGATCAGGACACAAATCCCACTAGGCTCACCAAATTTTGTTCTTCTAGGTTGAACCGTTCGTCTACAGTAGCAGTTTTTATATTTAGGTTTCCCTCTGTTCTCTCCTATATAGATAGATGAATTTGGAACTCTAAATCCAACATGGTTTGTATTAGCTCTTTGTAACTTGACAAAATAAAGGGGTTCTCAGTTTTGTCTCTATGGTTTGTTTCCTCTTCAAATAGACCTAGGCACAGACTGTGGAAAAGCACTTTCATTGAGAGGGGTTGCTAAGCTTCTAAGAAATAACGAGTTTCTGAAATACCAGCAAATATTTTTTCACCCAATCTTGATGACACTTGGTGGTAATGATCAGTACACAAATCCCACTTTGCTCACCAAATTTTCTTCTTCTAGGTTGAAGCGTTCGTCTACAGTAGCAGTTTTTATATTTAGGTTTCCCTCTGTTCTCTCCTATATAGATAGATGAATTTGGAACTCTAAACCCAACATGTTTTGTAGTAGCTCTTTGAAAGTTGACAAAATATAGGAGTTCTCAGTTTTGTCTCTATTGTTTGTTTCCTCCTCAAGTAGCTCTAGGCACAGACTGTGGAAAAGCACTTTCATTGAGAGGGGTTGCCAAGCTTCTAAGAAATAACGAGTTTCCGAAATACCAGGATATATTTTTAAACCCAATCTTGATGATACTTGGTGGTAATGATCAGGACACAAATCCCACTTGGCTCACCGAATTTTGTTCTTCTAGGTTGAAGCGTTCGTCTACAGTAGCATTTTGTATATTTTGGTTTCCCTCTGTTCTCTCCTATATAGATAGATGAATTTGGAACTCTAAATCCAACATGGTTTGTATTGGCTCTTTGTAACTTGACAAAATAAAGGAGTTCTCAGTTTTGTCTGTATGGTTTGTTTCCTCTTCAATTAGCCCTAAGAAAACACTGTGGAAAAGCATTTTCATTGAAAGGGGTTGCCAACCTTCCAAGAAATTACGAGTTTCCGAAATACCGGCAAATATTTTTTCACCCAACCTTGATGATACTTGCCGGTAATGATCAGGACACAAATCCTAATTGGCTCACCGAATTTTGTTCTTCTAGGTTGAATCGTTCGTCTACAGTAGCAGTTATTATATTTAGATTTCCCTCTGTTCTCTCCAATATAGATAGATCAATTTATAACTCTAAATAAAACATGGTTTGAAGTAGCTCTTTGAAACTTGACAAAATAAAAAAGTTCTCAGTTTTGACTCTACGGTTTGTTTCCTCTTCAAGTAGCTCTAGGCCAGACTGTGGAAAAGCACTTTCATTGAGAGGGGTTGCCAAGCTTCTAAGAAATAACAAGTTTCCGAAATACCAGGTAATATTTTTTCACCCAATCTTGATGATACTGGGTGGTAATGATCAGGACGCAACTCCCACTTGACTCACCGAATATTGTTCTTCTAGGTTGAAGCGTTTGTCTACAGTAGCAGTTTTTATATTTAGGTTTTCCTCTGTTCTCTCCTATATAGATACATGAATTTGGAACTCTAAATCCAACATGGTATGTAGTAGCTCTTTGAAACTTGAAAAAAAAAGTAGTTCTCAGTTTTGTCTCTATGGTTTGTTTCCTCTTCAAGTAGCCCTAAACAAAGACTGTGAAAAGCACTTTCATTGAAAGGGGTTGCCAGGCTTCCAAGAAATTACGAGTTCCCGAAATACCAGCAATATTTTTTCACCCAATCTTGATGATACGTGGTGGTAATAATCAGTACACAAATCCCACTTTGCTCACCAAATTTTGTTCTTCTAGGTTGAAGCGTTCGTCTACAGTAGCAGTTTTTATATTTAGGTTTCCCTCTGTTCTCTCCTATATAGATAGATGAATTTGGAACTCTAAATCCAACATGGTTTGTATTAGCTCTTTGAAACTTGACCAAATAAAGGGGTTTTCAGTTTTGTCCCTATGGTTTGTTTCCTCTTTCAGTAGCTCCAGGCACAGACTGCGGAAAAGCACTTTCATTGAGAGGGGTTGCCAAGCTTCTAAGAAATAACGAGTTTTCGAAATACCAGGATATATTTTTCAACCCAATCTTGATGATACTTGGTGGTAATGATCAGGACACAAATCCCACTTAGCTCACCGAATTTTGTTCTTCTAGGTTGAAGCGTTCGTCTACAGTAGCAGTTTTTATATTTAGGTTTCCCTCTGTTCTCTCCTCTACAGATAGATGAATTTGGAACTCTAAATCCAACATGGTTTGTAGTAGCTCTTTGAAACTTGACCAAAAAAAGTAGTTCTGATTTTTGTCTCTATGGTTTGTTTCCTCTTCAAGTATCCCTAAGCAAAGACTGTGGAAAGGCACTTTCATTGAAAAGGGTTGCCAAGCTTCTAAGAAATTACGAGTTTCCGAAATACCCGCAAATATTTTTTCACCCATTCTTGATGATACTTGGCGGTAATGATCAGGACACAAATCCCACTTGGCTTACCGAATTTTGTTCTTCTAGGATGAAGCGTTCATCTACAGTAGCAGTTTTTATATTTAGATTTCCCTCTGTTCTCTCCTATATAGATAGATGTATTTGGAACTCTAAATCCAACATGGTTTGAAGTAGCTCTTTGAAACTCGACAAAATAAAAAAGTTCTCAGTTTTGACACTATGGTTTGTTTCCTCTTCAAGTAGCTCTAGGCACAGACTGTGGAAAAGCATTTTCATTGAGAGGGGTTGCCAAGCTTCTAAGAAATAACAAGTTTCCGAAATACCAGGTAATATTTTTTCACCCAATCTTGATGATACTTGGTGGTAATGATCAGGACACAAATCCCACTTGGCTCACCGAATTTTGTTCTTCTAGGTTGAAGCGTTCGTTTACAGTAGCAGTTTTTATTTTTAGGTTAGCCTCTGTTCTCTCCTATATAGATAGATGAATTTGGAACTCTAAATCCAACATGGTTTTTAGTAGCTCTTTGATACTTGACAAAATAAAGGAGTTCTGAGTTTAGTCTCTATGGTTTGTTTCCTCTTCATGTAGCCCTAGGCACAGACTGTGGAAAAGCACTTTCATTGAGAGGGGTTGCCAAGCTTCTTAGAAATAATGAGTTTCCGAAATACCAGCAAATATTTCTTCACCCAATCTTGATGATACTTGGTGGTAATAATCAGTACACAAGTCCCACTTGGCTCACCAAATTTTGTTCTTCTAGGTTGAACCGTTCGACTACAGTAGCAGTTTTTATATTTAGGTTTCCCTCTGTTCTCTCCTATATAGATAGATGAATTTGCAACTCTAAATCCAATATGGTTTGTACTAGCTCTTTGAAACTTGACAAAATAAAGGAGTTCTCCGTTTAGTCTCTACGGTTTGTTTCCTCTTCAAGTAGCTCTAGGCACAGTCTGTGGAAAAGCACTTTCATTGAGAGGGGTTGCCAAGGTTCTAAGAAATAACGAGTTTTCGAAATACCAGCAAATATTTTTTTACCCGATCTTGATGATACTTGGTTGTAATGATCAGTACACAAATCCCACTTGGCTCACCAAATTTTCTTCTTCTAGGTTGAAGCGTTTGTCTACAGTAGCAGTTTTTATATTTAGGTTTCCCTCTGTTCTCTCCTACATAGATATAAGTATTTGGAACTCTAAATCCAACATGGTTTGTATTAGCTCTTTGAAACTTGACAAAATAAAGGAGTTCTCAGTTTTGTCTCTATTCTTTGTTTCCTCTTCAAGTAGCTCTAGGCACAGACTGTGGAAAAGCACTTTCATTGAGAGGGGTTGCCAAGCTTCTAAGAAATAACGAGTTTCCGAAATACCAGGATATATTTTTAAGACCAATCTTGATGATACTTGTTGGTAATGATCAGGACACAAATCCCACTTGGCTCACCGAATTTTGTTCTTCTAGGTTGAAGCGTTCGTCTACAGTAGCAGTTTTTATATTTAGGTTTCCCTCTGTTCTCTCCTATATAGATAGATGAATTTGGAACTCTAAATCCAACATGGTTTGTATTAGCTATTTTTAACTTGACAAAATACAGGAGTTCTCCGTTTAGTCTCTATGGTTTGTTTCCTCTTCAAGTAGCCCTAAGCAAAGACTGTGGAAAAGCACTTTCATTGAAAGGGGTTGCCAAGCTTGCAAGAAATTACGAGTTTCCGAAATTCCAGCAAATATTATTTCAACCAATCTTGATGATACGTGGTGGTAATGACAAGTACACAAATCCCACTTTGCTCACCTATTTTTGTTCTTCTAGTTTGAAACGTTCGTTTACAGTAGTAGTTTTTATATTTAGGTTTCACTCTGTTCTCTCCAATATAGATAGATGAATTTGGAACTCTAAATGCAACATGGTTTTTAATAGCTCTTTGATACTTGACAAAATTAAAGAGTTCTCAGTTTTGTCTCCATGGTTTGTTTCTTCCTCAAGTAGCCCTAGGCACAGACTGTGGAAAAGCACTTTCATTGAGAGGGGTTGCCCAGCTTCTAAGAAATAACGAGTTTCCGAAATACCAGGATATATTTTTAAACCCAATCTTGATGATACATGGTGGTAATGATCAGGACACAAATCCCACTTGGCTCACTGAATTTTGTTTTTCTAGGTTGAAGCGTTCGTCTACAGTAGCAGTTTTTATATTTAGGTTTCCCTCTGTTCTCTCCTATATAGATAGATGAATTTGGAACTCTAAATCCAACATGGTTTTTAGTAGCTCTTTGATACTTGACAAAATAAAGGATTTCTCAGTTTTGTCTCTATGGTTTGTTTCCTCTTCAAGTAGCCCTAGGCACAGACTTTGGAAAAGCACTTTCATTGAGAGGGGTTGCCAAGCTTCTAAGAAATAACGAGTTTCTGAAATATCAGCAAATATTTTGTCACCCAATCTTGATGATACTTGGTGGTAATGATCAGTACATAAATCCCACTTGGTTCACCAAATTTTGTTTTTCTAGGTTGAAGCGTTCGTCTACAGTAGTAGTTTTTATATTTAGGTTTCACTCTGTTCTCTCCAATATAGATAGATGATTTTTTAACTCTAAATGCAACATGGTTTTAATAGCTCTTTGAAACTTGACAAAATAAAGGAGTTCTCAGTTTAGTCTCTATGGTTTGTTTCCCCTTCAAGTAAATCTAGGCACAGACTGTGGAAAAGCACTTTCATTGAGAGGGGTTGCCAAGCTTCCAAGAAATTACGAGTTTCCGAAATACCAGCAAATATTTTTTCTACCAAACTTGATGATACGTGGTGGTAATGACAAGTACACAATTCCCACTTGGCTCACCAAATTTTGTTCTTCTAGGTTGAAGCGTTCGTTTACAATAGCAGTTTTTATTTTTAGGTTTCATTCTGTTCTGTCCTATATAGATAGATGAATTTGGAACTCTAAATCCAACATGGTTTGTAGTAGCTCTTTGAAACTTGACAAAATAAAGGAGTTCTCAGTTTAGTCTCTATGGTTTGTTTCCTCTTCAAGTAGCTCTAGGCACTGACTGTGGAAAAGCACTTTCATTGAGAGTGGTTGCCAAGCTTCTAAGAAATAACTATTCTCCGAAATACCAGCAAATATTTTTTCACCCAATCTTGATGAAACTTGGAGGTAATGATCAGTATACAAATCCCACTTGGCTCACCAAATTTTGTTCTTCTAGGTTGAACCGTTCGTCTACAGTAGCAGTTTTTATATTTAGGTTTCCCTCTGTTCTCTCATATATAGATAGATGCATTTGGAACTCTAAATTCAACATGGTTTTTAATAGCTCTTTGATACTTGACAAAATAAAGGAGTTCTCAGTTTTGTCTCTATGGTTTGTTTCCTCTTCAAGTAGCCCTAGGCACAGACTGTGGAAAAGCACTTTCATTGAGAGTGGATGCCTATCTTCTAAGAAATAACGAGTTTCCGAAATACCAGCAAATATTTTTTCACCCAATCTTGATGATAATTGGCGGTAATGATCAGGACATAAATCCCACTTGGCTCACCGAATTTTGTTCTTCTAGGTTGAAGCGTTCGTCTACAGTAGCAGTTTTTATATTTAGGTTTCCCTTTGTTCTCTCCTATATAGATAGATGAATTTGGAACTCTAAATCCAACATGGTTTGTAGTAGCTCTTTGAAACTTGACAAAATAAAAAAGTTCTCAGTTTTTTCTCTTTGGTTTGTTTCCTCTTCAAGTTGCTCTAGGCACAGACTGTGGAAAAGAACTTTCATTGAGATGGGTTGCCAAGCTTCTAAGAAATAACGAGTTTCCGAAATACCAGGATATATTTTTAAACCCAATCTTCATGATACTTGGTGGTAATGATCAGGACACAAATCCCACTTGGCTCACCGAATTTTGTTCTTCTAGGTTGAAGCGTTCGTCTACAGTAGCAGTTTTTATATTTAGATTTCGCTCTGTTCTCTCCTATATAGATAGATGAATTTGGAACTCTAAATACAACATGGTTTGTAGTAGCTCTTTGTAACTTGACAAAATAAAGGAGTTCTCCGTTTTGTCTCTATGGTTTGTTTCCTCTTCAAGTAGCCCGGAGCAAAGACTGTGCAAAAACACTTTCATTGAAAGGGGTTGCCAAGCTTCCAAGAAATTACGAGTTTCCGAAATACCAGCAAATATTTTTTCAACCAAACTTGATGATACATGGTGGTAATGACAAGTACAGAAATCCCACTTGGCTCACCAAATTTTGTTCTTCTAGGTTGAAGCGTTCGTTTACAGTAGCAGTTTTTATTTTTAGGTTTCACTCTGTTCTGTCCTATATAGATGGATGAATTTGGAACTGTAAATCCAACATGGTTTGTAGTTGCTCTTTGTAACTTGAAAAAATAAAGGAGTTCTCCGTTTTTTCTCTATGGTTTGTTTCCTGTTCAAGTAGCTCTAGGCACAGACTGTGGAAGAGCACTTTCATTGAGGGGTTGCCAGCTTCTAAGAAATAACGAGTTTCCGAAATACCAGCAAATATTTTTTCACCCAATCTTGAGGATACTTGTTTGTAATGATAAGTACACAAATCCCACATGGCTCACCGAATTTTGTTCTTCTAGGTTGAAGCGTTCATCTACAGTAGCAGTTTTTATATTTAGGTTTCCCTCTGTTCTCTCCTATATAGATAGATGATTTTGGAACTCTAAATCCAACATGGTTTGTAGTAGCTCTTTGAAACGTGACAAAATATTGGAGTTCTCCGTTTAGTCTCTATGGTTTGTTTCCTCTTCAAGTAGCTCTAGGCACAGACTGTGGAAAAGCACTTTCATTGAGAGGGGTTGCCAAGGTTCTAAGAAATAACGAGTTTTTAAATACCAGCAAATATTTTTTTACCCAATCTTGATGATACTTGGTGGTAATGATCAGTACACAAGTCCCACTAGGCTCACCAAATTTTGTTCTTCTAGGTTGAAGCGTTTGTCTACAGTAGCAGTTTTTATATTTAGGTTTCCCTCTGTTCTCTCCTATATAGATATATGAATTTTTAACTCTAAATCCAACATGGTTTGTATTAGCTCTTTGAAACTTGACAAAATAAAGGAGTTCTGAGTTTTGTCTCTATGGTTTGTTTCCTCTTCAAGTAGCTCTAGGCACAGACTGTGGAAAATCAATTTCATTGAGAGGGGTTGCCAAGCTTCTATGAAATAACGAGTTTCCGAAATACCAGGATATATTTTTAAACCCAATCATGATGATACTTGTTGGTAATGATCAGGACACAAATCCCACTTGGCTCACCGAATTTTGTTCTTCTATATTGAAAGGTTCGTCTACAGTAGCAGTTTTTAGATTTAGGTTTCCCTCTGTTCTCTCCTATATAGATAGATGAATTTGGATCTCTAAATCCAACATGGTTTGTAGTAGCTCTTTGAAACTTGACAAAATAAAGGAGTTCTCAGTTTAATCTCTATGGTTTGTTTCCTCTTCAGTTAGCCCTAGGCACTGACTGTGGAAAAGCACTTTCATTGAGATGGGTTGCCAAGGTGCTAAGAATTAACGAGTTTCCGAAATACCTGCAAATATTTTGTCACCCAATCCAGATGATACTTGGTGGTAATGATCAGTACATAAATCCCACTGGGCTCACCGAATTTTGTTCTTCTAGGTTGAAGCGTTTGTCTACAGAAGCAGTTTTTATATTTAGGTTTCCCTCTGTTTTCTCCTATATAGATAGATGAATTTGGAACTCTAAGTCCAACATGGTTTGTAGTAGTTCTTTGAAACTTGACAAAATAAAATAATTCTCAGTTTAGTCTCTATGGTTTGTTTTCTTTAAGTAGCTCTAGGCACAGACTGTTCAAAGCATTTTCAATAAGAGGGGTTGCAAAGCTTCTAAGAAATAACGAGTTTCAGAAATAACAGCAAATATTTTTTCACCCAATCTTGATGATACTTCGTGGTAATGATAAGTACACAAATCCCACTTGGCTCACCGAATTTTGTTCTTAGGTTGAAGCGTTCGTCTACAGTAGCAGTTTTTACATTTATGTTTCCCTCTGCTCTCTCCTATATAGATAGATGAATTTGGAACTCTTAAATCCAACATGGTTTGTAGTAGGTCTTTGAAACTTGACAAAAACAAGTAGTTCTCAGTTTTGTCTCTATGGTTTGTTTCCTCTTCTAGTAGCCCTAAGCACAGAGTGTGGAAAAGTAATATCATTGAAAGGGGTTGCCAAGCTTCCAAGAAATTACGAGTTTCCGAAATACCAGCAAATATTTTTTCACCCAATCTTGATGATACGTGGTGGTAATGATAAGTGCACAAATCCCACTTGGCTCAACAAATTTGTTCTTCTAGGTTGACGCGTTCGTTTACAGTAGCAGTTTTTATTTTTAGGTTTCACTCTGTTCTCTCCTATATAGATAGATGCATTTGGAACTCTAAATTCAACATGTTTTTTAATAGCTCTTTGATACTTGACAAAATAAAGGGGTACTCAGTCTTGTCTCTATGGTTTGTTTCCTCTTCAAGTAGCCCTAGGCACAGACTGTGGAAAAGCACTTTCATTGAGAGGGGTTGCCAGGCTTCTAAAAAATAACGAGTTTCCGAAATTCCAGCATATATTTTTTCACCCAATCTTGATGATACTTGGCCGTAATTATCAGTACACAAATCCAACTTGGCTCACCAAATTTTGTTCTTCTAGGTTGAAGCGTTCGTCCACAGTATCAGTTTTTATATTTAGGTTTCCCTCTGTTCTCTCCTATATAGATAGATGAATTTGGAACTCTAAATCCAACATGGATTGTAGTAGCTCTTTGAAACTTGTCAAAATAAAGGAGTTCTCAGTTTTGTCTCTATGGTTTGTTTCTTCTTCAAGTAGCTCTAGGGACAGACTGTGGAAAGGCACTTTCATTGAGAGGGGTGACAAGCTTCCAAGAAATTACGAGTTTCAGAAATACCAGCAAATATTTTTCAACCAAACTTGATGATACGTGTTGGTAATGACAAGTACACAAATCCCACTTGGCTCACCAAATTTTGTTCTTCTAGGTTGAAGCGTTCGTTTACAGTAGCAGTTTTTATTTTTAGGTTTCACTCTGTTCTGTCCTATATAGATAGATGAATTTGGAACTCTAAATCCAACATGGTTTGTAGTAGCTCTTTGAAACTTGATAAAATAAAGGAGTTCTCAGTTTTGTCTCTATGGTTTGTTTCCTCTTCAAGTAGCCCTAGGCACAGACTGTGGAAAAGCACTTTCATTGAGAGGGGTTGCTAAGCTTCTAAGAAATAACGAGTTTCTGAAATACCAGCAAATATTTTTTCACCCAATCTTGATGACACTTTTTGGTAATGATCAGTACATAAATCCCACTTGGCTCACCAAATTTTGTTTTTCTAGGTTGAAGCGTTCGTCTACAGTAGCAGTTTTTATATATAGGTTTCCCTCTGTTCTCTCCTATATAAATGGATTAATTTGGAACTCTAAATCTCACATGGTTTGTAGTCGCACTTTGAAACTTGACAAAATGAAGGAGTTCTCAGTTTAGTCTCTATGGTTTGTTTCCCCTTCAAGTAGCTCTAGGCACAGACTGTGGAAAAGCACTTTCATTGAGAGGGGTTGCCAAGCTACCAAGAAATAACTAGTTTCCGAAATACCGGCAAATATTTTTTCACCCAATCTTTATGATACTTGGTGGTAATGATCGGGACACAAATCCCACTTGGCTCACGAAATTTTGTTTTTCTATGTTGAAGCGTTCGTCTACAGTAGCAGTTTTATATTTAGGTTTCCCTCTGTTCTCTCCTATATACATAGATGAATAGGGAACTCTAAATCCAACATGGTATGTAGTAGCTCTTTCACACTTGACAAAAAAAAGTAGTTATCAGTTTTGTCTCTATGAATTTGGAACTCCAAATCCAACATGGTTTGTAGTAGCTTTTTGAACCTTGACAAAATAAAGTAGTTCTCAGTTTTGTATCTATGGTTTATTTCCTCTTCAAGTAGCCCCAGGCACACACTGTGGAAAAGCACTTTCATTGAGAGGGGTTGCAACCTTCTAAGAAATTACGAGTTTCCGAAATACCAGCAAATATTTTTTCACCCAATCTTGATGATACTTGGTGGTAGTGATCAGTATACAAATCCCACTTGGCTCACCAAATTTTGTTCTTCTAGGTTGAAGCGTTCGTCTACAGTAGCAGTTTTTATATTTCGGTTTCCCTCTGTTCTCTCCTATATAGATAGATGAATTTGGAACTCTAAATCCAACATGGTTTGTATTAGCTCTTTGAAACTTTACAAAAGAAAGTAGTTCTCAGTTTTGTCTCTATTCTTTGTTTCCTCTTCAAGAAGCCCTAGGCACCGACTGTGGAAAAGCATTTTCATTGAAAGGGGTTGCCAAGCTTCAAAGAAATAATGTGTTTCCTAAATACCAGCAAATATTTTTTCACCCAATCTTGATTATACTTGGTGGTAATGATCAGTACACAAATCCCACTTGGATCACCAAATTGTGTTCTTCTAGGTTGAAGCGTTCGTTTACAGTAGCAGTTTTTATTTTTAGGTTTCACTCTCTTCTCTCCTATATAAATAGATGAATTTGGAACCCTAAATTCAACATGGTTTGTAGTAGCTCTTTGAAACTTGACAAAATAAAGGAGTTCTCAGTTTTGTCTCCTTGGTTTGTTTCCTCTTCAAGTAGTCGTAGGCACAGAGTGTTGAAAAGCATTTTCATTGAGAGGGGTTGCCAAGATTCTAATAAATAATGAGTTTCCGAAATACCACCTAATATTTTTTCACCCAATCTTCATGATACTTGGTGGTAATGATCAGTACACAAATCCCACTTGGCTCATCAACTTTTATTCTTCTAGGTTGAAGCTTTCGTCTACAGTAGCAGTTTTTATATTTAGGTTTCACTCTGTTCTCTCCTACATAGATAGATGAATTTGGAACTCTAAATCCAACATGGTTTGTACTAGCTCTTTGAAACTTGACAAAATAAAGGAGTTCTCAGTTTTGTCTCTATGATTTGTTTTTTCATCAAGTAGCCCTAAGCTGCGACTGTGGAAAAGCAATTTTTTTGAAAGGGGTTGCCAAGCTTCCAAAAACTACGAGTATCCGAAATACCAGCAAATATTATTTCACCCAATCTTGATACGTAGTGGTAATGACAAGTACACACATCCCACTTGGCTCACCCAATTTTGTTCTTCTAGTTTGAAGCCTTCGTTTACAGTAGCAGTTTATATTTTTAGGTTTCCCTCTGTTCTCTCCTATATAGATAGATGAATTTGGATCTCTAAATCCAACATGGTTTGTAGTAACTCTCTGAAACTTGACAAAGAAAAGTAGTTCTCAGTTTTGTCTCTTTGATTTGTTTCCTCTTCAAGTAGCCCTAAGCAGAGACTGTGGAAAAGCACTTTCATTGAAAGGGGTTTCCAAGCTTCCAAGAAATTACGATTTTCTGAAATACCAGCAAATATTTTTTCACCCAAACTTGGTAATGATCGGTACACAAATCCCAATTGGCTCAATAATTTTGTTCTTCTAGGTTGAAGCCTTCGTTTACAGTAGCAGTTTTTATATTTATGTTTTCCTCTGTTCTCTCCTATATAGATAGATGAATTTGGAACACTAAATCCAACATGGTTTGTAGTAGCTCTTTGATACTTGACAAAATAAAGGAGTTCTCAGTTTTGTCTCTGTGGTTTGTTTCCTCTTCAAGTAGCTCTAGGCAAAGACTGTGGAAAAGCACTTTCATTGAGAGGGGTTGCCAAGCTTCTAAGAAATGACGAGTTTCCCAAATACCAGCAAATATTTTTTCACCCAATCTTGATGATTCTTGGTGGTAATGATCAGTACACAAATCCCACTTGGCTCACCGAATTTTGTTCTTCTAGGTTGAAGGGTTCGTCTACAGGAGCAGTTTTTATATTTAGGTTTCCCTCTGTTCTCTCCTATATAGATAGACGAATTTGGAACTCTAAATCCAACTTGGATTGTAGTAGCTCTTTGAAACTTGACAAAAAAAAGTAGTTCTCAGTTTTGTCTCTGTGGTTTGTTTCCTCTTCAAGTAGCCCTAAGCAGAGACTGTGGAAAAGCATTTTCATTGAAAGGGTGCCAAGCTTCCAAGTAATTACGAGTTTCTGAAATACCAGCAAATATTTTTTCAACCAAACTTGATGATACGTGGTGGTAATGACAAGTATACAAATCCCACTTGGCTCACCAATTTTTGTTCTTCTAGGTTAAAGCGATCGATTACAGCAGCACTTTTTATTTTTAGGTTTCACTCAGTTCTCTCCTATATAGATAGATGAATTTGGAACTCTAAATCCAACATGGTTTGTAGTAGCTCTTAGAAACTTGACAAAATAAAGAAGTTCTCAATTTTGTCTCTATGGTTTGTTTTCTCTTCAATTAGCCATAGACACAGACTGTGGAAAAGCACTTTCATTGAGATTTGTTGCCAGGCTTCTAAGAATTAAGGAGTTTCCGAAATACAAGCAAATATTTTTTCACCTAATCTTGATGATACTTGGTGGTAATGATCAGTACACAAATCCCACTTTGCACACCGAATTTTGTTCTTCTAGAATGAAACATTCGTCTACAGTAGCAGTTTTTATATTTAGGTTTCCCTCTGTTCTCTTTTATATAGATAGATGAATTTGGAACTCTAAATCCATCATGGTTTGTAGTAGATCTGTGAAACATGACAAAATAAAGGAGTTCTCCGTTTTGTCTCTATGGTTTGTTTCCACTTCAAGTAGATCTAGGCACAGACAGTGGAAAAGCACTTTCATTGAGAGGGGTTGCAAGGCTTCTAAGAAATAACGAGTTTCCGAAATTCCAGGAAATACTTTTTCACCCAATCTTGATGATACGTGGTGGTAATGATGAGTCCACAAATCCCACTTGGCTCACCAATTTTTGTTCTTCTAGGTTGAAGCGTTCGTTTGCAGTAGCAGTTTTTAGATTTAGGTTTCACTCTGTTCTGTCCTATATAGATAGATGAATTTGGAACTCTAAATCCCACATGGTTTGCAGTAGCTCTTTGAAACTTGACAAAATAAAGTAGTTCTCATTTTTGTCTCTATGGTTTGTTTCCTCTTCAATTAGCCCTAGGCACAGACTGTGGAAAAGCATTTTTATTGAGATGGGTTGTCAAGCTTCTAAGAAATAACGAGTTTCCGAAATACCACCAAATATTTTTTCACCCAATCTTGATGATACTTGGTGGTAATGATCAGTACACAAATCCTACTTGGCTCACCGAATTTTGTTCTTCTAAGTTGAAGCGTTCATCTACAGTAGCAGTTTTTATTTTTAGGATTCCCTCTGTTCTCTCCTATATAGATAGATGAATTTGGAACTCTAAATCCAACATGGTTTGTAGTAGCTCTTTGAAGCTTGACAAAAATAAGTAGTTCTCAGTTTTGTCTCTATGGTTTGTTTCCTCTTCATGTAGCCCTAAGAAAAGACTGTGGAAAAGCACTTTCATTGAAAGGGGTTGCCAAGCTTCCAAGAAATTACGAGTTTCCGAAATACCAGCAAAAATTTTTTCAACCAATCTTGATGATACATGGTGGTAATGACAAGTACAAAAATCCCACTTGGCTCACCAAATTTTGTTCTTCTAGGTTGAAGCGTTCGTTTACAGTAGCAGTTTTTATTTTTAGGTTTCACTCTGTTCTCTCCTATATTGATAGATGAATTTGGAACTCTAAATCCAACATGGTTTGATGTAGCTCTTTGAAACTTGACAAAATAAAAAAAGTTCTCAGTTTTGTCTCTATGGTTTGTTTCCTCTTTCAAGTAGCTCTAGGCACAGACTGTGGAAAAGCACTTTCATTGAGAAGGATTGCCAAGATTCTAAGAAATAACAATTTTCCGAAATACCAGGAAATATTTTTCATCCAATCTTGATGATTCTTGGTGGTAATGATGAGGACACAAATCCCACTTGGCTCACCGAGTTTTATTCTTCTAGGTTGAAGCGATTGTCTACAGTCGCAGTTTTTATATTTAGGTTTTCCTCTGTTCTCTCCTATATAGATAGATGAATTTGGAACTCTAAATCCAACATGGTTTGTAGTAGCTCTTTGAAACTTGACAAAAAAGTAGTTCTCAGTTTTGTCTCTATGGTTTGTTTCCACTTCACGTAGCCCTAAGCAAAGACTGTGGAAAAGCACTTTAATTGAAAAGGGTTGCCAAGCTTCCAAAGAAATTACGAGTTTCCGAAATACCAGCAAATATTTTTTCACCCAAACTTGATGATACTTGGTGGTAATAATCAGTAAACAAATCCCACTTGGCTCACCAAATTTTGTTCTTCTATGTTGAAGCGTTCGTCTACAGTAGCAGTTTTTATATTTAGGTTTCCCTCTGTTCTCTCCTATATAGATAGATGAATTTGGAACTCTAAATCCAATATGGTTTGTAGTAGCTCTTTGAAACTTGACAAAAAAAAGTAGTTCTCAGTTTTGTCTCTATGGTTTGTTTCCTCTTCAAGTAGCTCTATGCACAGACTGTGGAAAAGCACTTTCATTGAGAGGGGTTGCCAAGGTTCTAAGAAATAACGAGTTTCCGAAATACTAGCAAATATTTTTTCAACCAATCTTGATGATACTTGGCGGTAATGATCAGTACACAATTCTCACTTGGCTCACCAAATTTTGTTCTTCTACGTTGAAGCGTTCGTCTACAGTAGCAGTTTTTATATTTAGGTTTCCCTCTGTTCTCTCCTATATAGATATATGAATTTGGAACTCAAAATCCAACATGGTTTGTATTAGCTCTTTGAAACTTGACAAAGGAGTTCTCAGTTTGATTCTATGGTTTGTTTCCTCTTCAAGTAGCTCTAGTCACAGACTGTGGAAAAGCACTTTCATTGAGAGGGGTTGCCAAGCTTCTAAGAAATAACGAGGTTCCGAAATACCAGGATATATTTTTAAACCCAATCGTGATGATACTTGGTGGTAATGATCAGGACAAAAATCACACTTGTCTCACCGAATTTTGTTCTTCTAGATTGAAGCGTTCGTCTACAGTAGTAGTTTTTATATTTAGGTTTCCCTCTGTTCTCTAATATATAGATGTATGAATTTGGAACTCTAAATCCAACATGGTTTGTAGTAGCTCTTTGAAACTTGAAAAATAAAGGAGTTCTCCGTTTTGTCTCTATGATTTGTTTCCTCTTCAAGTAGCTCTAGGCCCAGACTGTGGAAAATCACTTTCATTGAGAGGGGTTGCGCAGGTTCTAAGAAATAATGAGTTTCCGAAATACCTGCAAATATTTTTTCACCCAATCTTGATGATACTTGGTGGTAATGTTCAGGACACAAATCCCACATGTCTCACCGAATTTTGTTCTTCTAGGTTGAAGCGTTCGTCTACAGTAGCAGTTTTTATATTTAGGTTTCTCTCTGTTTTCTCCTATATAGATAGATGAATTTGGAACTCTAAATCCAACATGGTTTGTAGTAGCTCTTTGAAGCTTGGCCAAACTAAGTAGTTCTGATTTTTGTCTCTATGGTTTGTTTCCTCTTCAAGTAGCCCTAAGAAAAGACTGTGGAAAAGCACTTTCATTGAAAGGGGTTGCCAAGCTTCCAAGAAATTACGAGTTTCCGAAATACCAGCAAATATTTTTTCAACCAATCTTGATGATACGCGGTGGTAATGACAAGTACACAAATCCCACTTGGCTCACCAATTTTTGTTCTTCTAGGTTGAAGCGTTCGTTTACAGTAGCAGTTTTTATTTTTAGGTTTCTCTCTGTTCTCTCCTATATAGATAGATGAATTTGGAATTCTAAATGCAACATGGTTTTTAGTAGATCTTTGATACTTGACAAAATAAAGGAGTTCTCAGTTTTGTCTCTATGGTTTGTTTCCTCTTCAAATAGCCCTAGGCACAGACTGTGGAAAAGCACTTTCATTGAGAGGGGTTGCCAAGCTTCTACGAAATAACGAGTTTCCGAAATACCAGCAAATATTTTTTCACCCAATCTTGATGATACTTGGTGGTAATGATCTCTACATAAATCCCACTTGGCTCACCAAATTTAGTTTTTCTAGGTTGAAGCGTTCGTCTACAGTAGCACTTTTTATATTTAGGTTTCCCTCTGTTCTCTCCTATATACATGGATGAAATTGGAACTCTAAATCCAACATGGTTTCCAGTAGCACTTTGAAACTTGACAAAATAAAGGAGTTCTCAGTTTTGTCTCTATGGTTTGTTTCCTCTTCAAGTAGCCCTAGGCACAGACTGTGGAAAAGCACTTTCATTGAGAGGGTTGCCAAGCTTCTAAGAAATAACGAGTTTCCGAAATACCAGCAAATATTTTTTCACCCAATCTTGATGATACGTGGTGGTAATGATCAGTACACAAATCCCACTTGGCTCAGTAAATTTTGTTCTTCTAGGTTAAGGCGTTCGTCTACAGTAGCAGTTTTTATATTTAGGTTTCCCTCTGTTCTCTCCTATATAGATAGATGAATTTGGAATTCTAAATCCAACATGGTTTTTAGTAGCTCTTGGAAACTTGATAAAATAAAGGAGTTCTCAGTTTTGTCTCTATGGTTTGTTTTCTCTTAAAGTAGCCCTAGTCACAGAATGTGGAAAAGCACTTTCATTGAGAGGGGTTGCCAATCTTCTAAGAAATAACGAGTTACCAAAATACCAGGAAATATTTTTTCACCCAATCTTGATGATACGTGGTGGTAATGATCGGTACACAAATCCCACTTGGCTTACCGAATTTTGCTCTTCTTGGTTGAAGCATTCGTTTACTGTAGCAGTTTATATTTTTAGGTTTCCCTCTGTTCTCTCCTATATAGATAGATGAATTTGGAACTCTAAATCCAACAGGGTTTGTAGTAGCTCTTTGAAACTTGACAAAAAAGTAGTTCTCAGTTTTGTCTCTATGGTTTGTTTGCTCTTCAAGTAGCTCAAGGCACAGACTGTGGAAAAGCACTTTCATTGAGAGGGGTTGCCAAGCTTATGAGAAATAACGAGTTTCTGAAATACCAGCAAATATTTTTTCACCCAATCTTGATGACACGTGGTGGTAATGACAAGCACACAAGTCCCTCCTGGCTCACCAAATTTTCTTCTTCTATGTTGAAGCGTTCATCTACAGTAGCCATTTTTATATTTAGGTTTCCCTCTGTTCTCTCCTATATATATAGATGAGTTTGGAACTCTAAATCCAACATGGTTTGTAGTAGCTCTTTGAAACTCTACAAAAAAAGTAGTTCTCAGTTTTGTCTCTATGGTTTTTTTCCTCTTCAAGTAGAAGTAGGCACAGACTGTGGAAAAGCACTTTCAATGAGAGGGGTTGACAAGCTTCTAAGAAATAACGAGTTTCCGAAATACCAGCAAATATTTCTTCACCCAATCTTGATGATACATGGTGGTAATGATCAGTAAACAAATCCTACTTGGCTCACCAAATTTTGTTCTTCTAGGTTGAAGCGTTCGTCTACAGTAGCAGTTTTTATATTTAGGTTTCCCTCTGTTCTCTCCTATATAGATAGATGAATTTGGAACTCTAAATCCAACATGGTTTGTATTAGCTATTTGAAAAATGACAAAATAAAGCAGTTCTCCGTTTTGTCTCTATGATTTGTTTCCTCTTCAAGTAGCTCTAGGCACAGACTGTGGAAAAGCACTTTCATTGAGAGGGGTTGCCAAGCTTCTAAGAAATAACGAGTTTCCGAAATACCTGCAAATGTTTTTTCACACAATCTTGATGATACTTGGTGGTAATGATCAGTACACAAATCCCACTTGGCTCACCGAATTTTGTTCTTCTAGGTTGAAGCGTTCATCTACAGTAGCAGTTTTTATATTTAGGTTTCCCTCTGTTCTCTCCTATATAGATAGATGAATTTGGAACTCTAAATCCAACATGGTTTGTAGTAGCTCTTTGAAACTTGACAAAATAAAGGAGTTCTCAGTTTTGTCTCTATGGTTTCTTTCCTCTTAAAGTAGCTCTAGGCACAGACTGTGGAAAAGCAATTTAATTGAGAGGGGTTGCCAAGCTACTAAGAAATAACGAGTTTCAGAAATACCAGCAAATATTTTTTTACCCAATCTTGATGATACTTGGTGGTAATGATCAGGATACAAATCCCACTTGGCTCACCGAATTTTGTTCTTTAGGTTGAAGCGTTCGTCTACAGTAGCAGTTTTTATATTTAGGATTCCCTCTGTTCTCTCCTATATAGATATTTGAATTTGGAACTCTAAATCCCACATGGTTTGCAGTAGCTCTTTGAAACTTGACAAAATAAAGTAGTTCTCATTTTTGTCTCTATGGTTTGTTTCCTCTTCAAATAGCCCTAGGCACAGACTGTGGAAAAGTACTTTCATTGAGAGGGGTTGCCAAGGTTCTAAGAAATAACGAGTTTCCGAAATACTAGCAAATATTTTTTCAACCAATCTTGATGATACTTGGCGGTAATGATCAGTACACAATTCTCACTTGGCTCACCAAATTTTGTTCTTCTACGTTGAAGCGTTCGTCTACAGTAGCAGTTTTTATATTTAGGTTTCCCTCTGTTCTCTCCTATATAGATATATGAATTTGGAACTCAAAATCCAACATGGTTTGTATTAGCTCTTTGAAACTTGACAAAATAAAGGAGTTCTCAGTTTGATTCTATGGTTTGTTTCCTCTTCAAGTAGCTCTAGGCACAGACTGTGGAAAAGCACTTTCATTGAGAGGGGTTGCCAAGCTTCTAAGAAATAACGAGGTTCCGAAATACCAGGATATATTTTTAAACCCAATCGTGATGATACTTGGTGGTAATGATCAGGACAAAAATCCCACTTGTCTCACCGAATTTTGTTCTTCTAGATTGAAGCGTTCGGCTACAGTAGTAGTTTTTATATTTAGGTTTCCCTCTGTTCTCTAATATATAGATGTATGAATTTGGAACTCTAAATCCAACATGGTTTGTAGTAGCTCTTTGAAACTTGAAAAATAAAGGAGTTCTCCGTTTTGTCTCTATGATTTGTTTCCTCTTCAAGTAGCTCTAGGCCCAGACTGTGGAAAATCACTTTCATTGAGAGGGGTTGCGCAGGTTCTAAGAAATAATGAGTTTCCGAAATACCTGCAAATATTTTTTCACCCAATCTTGATGATACTTGGTGGTAATGTTCAGGACACAAATCCCACTTGTATCACCGAATTTTGTTCTTCTAGGTTGAAGCGTTCGTCTACAGTAGCAGTTTTTATATTTAGGTTTCCCTCTGTTCTCTCCTATATAGATAGATGAATTTGGAACTCTAAATCCAACATGGTTTGTAGTAGCTCTTTGAAGCTTGGCCAAACTAAGTAGTTCGGATTTTTGTCTCTATGGTTTGTTTCCTCTTCAAGTAGCCCTAAGAAAAGACTGTGGAAAAGCACTTTCATAGAAAGGGGTTGCCAAGCTTCCAAGAAATTACGAGCTTCCGAAATACCAGCAAATATTTTTTCACCCAATCTTGATGACACGTGGTGGTAATGACAAGCACACAAGTCCCTCCTGGCTCACCAAATTTTCTTCTTCTATGTTGAAGCGTTCATCTACAGTAGCCATTTTTATATTTAGGTTTCCCTCTGTTCTCTCCTATATATATAGATGAGTTTGGAACTCTAAATCCAACATGGTTTGTAGTAGCTCTTTGAAACTCTACAAAAAAAGTAGTTCTCAGTTTTGTCTCTATGGTTTTTTTCCTCTTCAAGTAGAAGTAGGCACAGACTGTGGAAAAGCACTTTCAATGAGAGGGGTTGACAAGCTTCTAAGAAATAACGAGTTTCCGAAATACCAGCAAATATTTCTTCACCCAATATTGATGATACATGGTGGTAATGATCAGTAAACAAATCCTACTTGGCTCACCAAATTTTGTTCTTCTAGGTTGAAGCGTTCGTCTACAGTAGCAGTTTTTATATTTAGGTTTCCCTCTGTTCTCTCCTATATAGATAGATGAATTTGGAACTCTAAATCCAACATGGTTTGTAGTAGCTCTTTGAAACTTGACAAAAAAAAGTAGTTCTCCGTTTTGTCTCTATGGTTTGTTTCCTCTTCAAGAAGCTCTATGCACAGACTGTGGAAAAGCACTTTCATTGAGAGGGGTTGCCAAGGTTCTAAGAAATAACGAGTTTCCGAAATACCAGCAAATATTTTTTCAACCAATCGTGATGATACTTGGTGGTAATGATCAGTACACAAATCTCACTTGGCTCACCAAATTTTTTTCTTCTAGGTTGAAGCGTTCTTCTACAGTAGCAGTTTTTATATTTAGGTTTCCCTCTGTTCTCTCCTATATAGATATATGAATTTGGAACTCAAAATCCAACATGGTTTGTATTAGCTCTTTGAAACTTGACAAAATAAAGGAGTTCTCAGTTTTGATTCTATGGTTTGTTTTCTCTTCAAGTAGCTCTAGGCACAGACTGTGGAAAAGCACTTTCATTGAGAGGGGTTGCCAAGCTTCTAAGAAATAACGAGGTTCCGAAATACCAGGATATATTTTTAAACCCAATCGTGATGATACTTGGTGGTAATGATCAGGACACAAATCCCACTTGTCTCACCGAATTTTGTTCTTCTAGATTGAAGCGTTCGTCTACAGTAGCAGTTTTTATATTTAGGTTTCCCTCTGGTCTCTAATATATAGATGTATGAATTTTAACTCTAAATCCAACATGGTTTGTAGTAGCTCTTTGAAACTTGACAAAATAAAGGAGTTCTCCGTTTTGTCTCTATGATTTGTTTCCTCTTCAATTAGCCCTAGGCGCAGACAGTGGAAAAGCATTTTCATTGAGATGGGTTGCCAAGCTTCTAAGAAATAACGAGTTTCCGAAATACCACCAAATATTTTTTCACCCAATCTTGATGATACTAGGTGGTAATGATCAGTACACAAATCCCACTTGGCTCACCGAATTTTGTTCTTCTAAGATGAAGCGTTCATCTACAGTAGCAGTTTTTATATTTAGGTTTCCCACTGTTCTCTTCTATATAGATAGATGAATTTGGAACTCTAAATCCAACATGGTTTGTATTAGCTATTTGTAAAATGACAAAATAAAGCAGTTCTCCGTTTTGTCTCTATGATTTGTTTCCTCTTCAAGTAGCTCTAGGCACAGACTGTGGAAAAGCACTTTCATTGAGAGGGATTGCCAAGCTTCTAAGAAATAACGAGTTTCCGAAATACCTGCAAATGTTTTTTCACACAATCTTGATGATACTTGGTGGTAATGATCAGGACACAAATCCCACTTGGCTCACTTTAAATTCTACAAAATAAAAAAGTTCTCAGTTTTGTCTCTATGGTTTGCTTCCTCTTCAAGTAGCTCTAGGCACAGACTGTGGAAAAGCACTTTCATTGAGAGGGATTGCCAAGCTTCTAAGAAATAACAAGTTTCCGAAATACCAGGAAATAATTTTTCATCCAATCTTGATGATACTTGGTGGTAATGATCAGGACACATATCCCACTTGGCTTACCAAATATTCTTCCTCTAGGTTGAAGCGTTCGTCTACAGTAGCAGTTTTTATATTTGGGTTTCCCTCTGTTCTCTCCTATATAGATAGATGAATTTGGAACTCTAAATCCAACATGGTTTGTAGTAGCTCTTTGAAACTTGATAAAATAAAGGAGTTCTCATTTTTGTCTCTATGGTTTGTTTCCTCTTCAAGTAGCCCTAAGCAAAGACTGTGGAAAAGCACTTTCATTGACAGGGGTTGTCAAGCTTCCAAGAAATTACAAGTTTCCGAAATACCAGCAAATATTTTTTCACCCAATCTTGATGATGCTTGGCGGTAATGATCAGGACACAAATCCCACTTGGCTCACCGAATTTTGGTCTTCTAGGTTTAAGCGTTCGTCTACAGTAGCAGTTTTTATATTTAGATTTCCTTCTGTTCTCTCCTATATAGATAGATGAATTTGGAACTCTAAATCCAACATGATTTGAAGTAGCTCTTTGAAACTTGACAAAATAAAAAAGTTCGCAGTTTTGTCTCTATCTTTTTTTGCTCTTCAAGTAGCTCTAGGCAAAGACTGTGGAAAAGCACTTTTAATGAGAGGGGTTGCCAACCTTCTAAGAAATAACAAGTTTCCGAAATACCAGCAAGTATTTTTCCACTCAATCTTGATGATACTTGGTGGTAATGATCAGTACACAAATCCCACTTGGCTCACCGAATTTTCTTCCTCTATGTTGAAGCGTTCATCTACAGTAGCAGTTTTTATATTTGGGTTTCCCTCTGTTCTCTCCTATATAGATAGATGAATTTGGAACTCTAAATCCAACATGGTTTGTAGTAGCTCTTGGAAACTTGACAAAATAAAGGAGTTCTCCGTTTTGTCTCTATGACTTGTTTCCTCTTCAAGTTGCCCTAAGCAAAGACTGTGGAAAAGCACTTTCATTGAAACGGGTTGCCAAGCTTACAAGAAATTACGAGTTTCCGAAATAAAAGCAAATATTTTTTCAACCAATCTTGATGATACGTGGTGGTAATGACAAGTACACAAATCCCACTTGGCTCACCAATTTTTGTTCTTCTAGGTTGAAGCGTTCGTTTACAGTAGCAGTTTTTATTTTTAGGTTTCCCTCTGTTCTCTCCTATATAGATAGATGAATTTGGAATTCTAAATGCAACATGGTTTTTAGTAGATCTTTGATACTTGACAAAATAAAAGAGTTCTCAGTTTTGTCTCTATGGTTTGTTTCCTCTTCAAGTAGCCCTAGGCACAGACTGTGGAAAAGCACTTTGATTGAGAGGGGTTGCCAAGCTTCTAAGAAATAACGAGATTCTGAAATACCAGCAAATATTTTTTCAACCAATCTTGATGATACGTGGTGGTAATGACAAATACACAAATCCCACTTGGCTCACCATATTTTATTCTTCTAGGTTGAAACGTTCGTCTACAGTAGTAGTTTTTATATTTAGGTTTCCCTCTGTTCTCTCCTATATAGATAGATGAATTTGGAACTCTAAATCCAACATGGTTTGTAGTAGCTCTTTGAAGCTTGACAAAAATAAGTAGTTCTCAGTTTTCTCTCTATGGTTTGTTTCTTCTTCAAGTAGCTCTAGGCACAGACTGTGGAAAAGCACTTTCATTGAGAGGGTTTGCCAAGCTTCTAAGAAATAACGAGTTTCCGAAATACCAGCAAATATTTTTTCAACCAATCTTGATGATACGTGGTGGTAATGACACGTACACAAATCCCACTTGGCTCACCAAGTTTTGTTCTTCTAGGTTGAAGCGTTTGTTTACAGTAGCAGTTTTTATTTCTAGGTTTCACTCTGTTCTCTCCTATATAGATAGATTAATTTGGAACTCTAAATCCAACATGGTTTGTAGTAGCTCTTTGAAACTTGACGAAAAAGTAGTTCTCAGTTTTGTCTCTATGGTTTTTTCCTCTTCAAGTAGCCCTTAGCAGATACTGTGGAAAAGCACTTTCATTGAAAGGGGTTGACAAGCTTCCAAGAACTAACGAGTTTCCGAAATACCTGCAAATATTTTTTCACCCAATCTTGATGATACTTGGTCGTAATGTTCAGGACACAAATACCAATTGGTTCAACGAATTTTGTTCTTCTAGGTTGAAGCGTTCATCTTCAGTAGCAGTTTTTATATTTCGGTTTCCTTCTGTTCTCTCCTATATAGATAGATGAATTTGGAACTCCAAATGCAACTTTGTTTGTAGTAGCTCTTTGAAACTTGACAAAAAAAAAACTAGTTCTCAGTTTTGTTTTTTTTTGTTTGTTTCCTCTTCAAGTAGCCCTAAGCAGAGACTGTGGAAAAGCAATTTCATTGAAAGGGGTTGCCAAGCTTCTAAGAAATAATGAGTTTCCGAAAGACCAGGAAATATTTTTTCACCCAATCTTGACGATACGTGGTGGTAATGACAGGTACACAAATCCCACTTGGCTCACCGAATTTTGTTCTTCTAGGTTGAAGCATTCATCTGCAGTAGCAGTTTTTATATTTAGGTTTCCCTCTGTTCTCTAATATATAGATATATGAATTTGGAACTCTAAATCCAACATGGTTTGTATTAGCTCTTTAAAACATGCCAAAATAAAGGAGTTCTCCGTTTTGTCTCTATGGGTTGTTTCCTCTTCAAGTAGCTCTAGGCACAGACTGTGGAAAAGCACTTTAATTGAGAAGGGTTGCCAAGCTTCTAAGAAATAATGAGTTTCCGAAAGACCAGGAAATATTTTTTTACCCAATCTTGACGATACGTGGTGGTAATGACAGGTACACAAATCCCACTTGGCTCACCGAATTTTGTTCTTCTAGGTTGAAGCGTTCGTCTACAGTAGCAGTTTTTATATTTAGGTTTCCCTCTGTTCTCTCCTATATAGATAGATGAATTTGGAACTCTAAATCCAACATGGTTTGTAGTAGCTCTTTGAAACTTGACAAAATAAAGGAGTTCTCAGTTTTGTCTCTATGGGCTGTTTCCTCTTCAAGTAGCCCTAGGCACAGACTGTGGAAAAGCACTTTCATTGAGAGGTGTTGCCAAGCTTCTAAGAAATAACGAGTTTCTGAAATACCAGCAAATATTTTTTCACCCAATCTTGATGACACGTGGTGGTTATGACAAGCACACAAATCCCTCCTGGCTCACCAAATTTTCTTCTTCTATGTTGAAGCGTTCATCTACAGTAGCCGTTTGTATATTTAGGTTTCCCTCTGTTCTCTCCTATATACATAGATGAGTTTGGAACTCTAAATCCAACATGGTTTGGAGTAGCTCTTTGAAACTTGACAAAAAAGTAGTTCTCAGTTTTGTCTCTATGGTTTGTTTCCTCTTCAAGTAGAAGTATGCACAGACTGTGGAAAAGCACTTTGATTGAGAGGGGTTGCCAAGCTTCTAAGAAATAACGAGATTCTGAAATACCAGCAAATATTTTTTCAACCAATCTTGATGATACGTGGTGGTAATGACAAATACACAAATCCCACTTGGCTCACCATATTTTATTCTTCTAGGTTGAAACGTTCGTCTACAGTAGTAGTTTTTATATTTAGGTTTCCCTCTGTTCTCTCCTATATAGATAGATGAATTTGGAACTTTAAATCCAACATGATTTCTTGTGCTCTTTGGAACTTGACAAAATAAATGAGTTCTCAGTTTAGTCTCTATGGTTTGTTTCCTCTTCAAGTAGCTCTAGGAAAAGACTGTGGAAAAGCACTTTCATTGAGAGGTTTTGCCAAGCATCTAAGAAATAACGAGTTTCCGAAATACCAGCAAATATTTTTTCAACCAATCTTGATGATACGTGGTGGTAATGACACATACACAAATCCCACTTGGCTCACCAATTTTTGTTCTTCTAGGTTTAAGCTTTTGTTTACAGTAGCAGTTTTTATTTCTAGGTTTCACTCTGTTCTCTCCTATATAGATAGATGAATTTGGAACTCTAAATCCAAAATGGTTTGTAGTAGCTTTTTGAAACTTGACAAAAATGTAGTTCTCAGTTTTGTCCCTATGGTTTGTTTCCTCTTCAAGTAGAAGTATGCACAGACTGTGGAAAAGCAATTTCAATGAGAGAGGTTGCCAAGCTTCTAAGAAATAACGAGTTTCCGAAATACCAGCAAATATTTTTTCACCCAATCTTGATGATACTTGGTTCTAATGATCAGTACACAAATCCCACTTGGCTCACCAAATTTTGTTCATCTAGGTTGAAGCGTTCGTCTACAGTAGCAGTTTTTATATATAGGTTTCCCTTTGTTCTCTCCTATATAGATAGATGAATTTGGAACTCTAAATCCAACATGGTTTGTGGTAGCTCTTTGAAACTTGACAAAATAAAGGAGTTCTCAGTTTTGTCTGTATGGTTTGTTTCCTCTTCAAGTAGCCCTAGGCACAGACTGTGTAAAAGCACTTTCATTGAGAGGGGTTGCCAAGCTTCCAAGAAATTACGAGTTTCAGAAATACCTGAAAATATTTTTTCACCCAATCTTGATGATACATGGTGGTAATGATCAGTAAACAAATCCTACTTGGCTCACCAAATTTTGTTCTTCTAGGTTGAAGCGTTCGTCTACAGTAGCAGTTTTTATATTTAGGTTTCCCTCTGTTCTCTCCTATAAAGATAGATGATTTTGGAACTCTAAATCCAACATGGTTTCCAGTAGCACTTTGAAACTTGACAAAATAAAGGAGTTCTCAGTTTTGTCTCTATGGTTTGTTTCCTCTTCAAGTAGCCCTAGGCACAGACTGTGGAAAAGCACTTTCATTGACAGGGTTGCCAATCTTCTAAGAAATAACGAGTTTCCGAAATACCAGCAAATATTTTTTCACCCAATCTTGATGATACGTGGTGGTAATGATCAGTACACAAATCCCACTTGGCTCAGTAAATTTTGTTCTTCTAGTTTAAAGCGTTCGTCTACAGTAGCAGTTTTTATATTTAGTTTTCCCTCTGTTCTCTCCTATATAGATAGATGAATTTGGAATTCTAAATCCAACATGGTTTTTAGTAGCTCTTGGAAACTTGATAAAATAAAGGAGTTCTCAGTTTTGTCTCTATGGTTTGTTTTCTCTTAAAGTAGCCAAAGTCACAGAATGTGGAAAAGCACTTTCATTGAGAGGGGTTGCCAAGCTTCTAAGAAATAACGAGTTTCCGAAATACCAGCAAATATTTTTTCATCCAGTCTTGATGATACGTGGTGGTAATGACAGGTACACAAATCCCACTTGGCTCACCAAATTTTGTTCCTCTTGGTTGAAGCGTTCGTCTACAGTAGCAGTTTTTATATTTAGGTTTCCCTCTTTTCTCTCCTATATAGATAGATGAATTTGGAACTCTAAATCCAACATGGTTTGTAGTAGATCTTTGAAACTTGACAAAATAAAGGAGTTCTCTGTTTTGTCTCTATGGTCTGTTTCCTCTTCAAGTAGCCCTAGGCACAGACTGTGGAAAAGCACTTTCATTGAGAGGGGTTGCCAAGCTTCTAAGAAATAACGAGTTTCTGAAATACCAGCAAATATTTTTTCAACCAATCTTGATGACACGTGGTGGTTATGACAAGCACACAAATCCCTCCTGGCTCACCAAATTTTCTTCTTCTATGTTGAAGCGTTCATCTACAGTAGCCGTTTGTATATTTAGGTTTCCCTCTGTTCTCTCCTATATAGATAGATGAGTTTGGAACTCTAAATCCAACATGGTTTGTAGTAGCTTTTTGAAACTTGACAAAAAAGTAGTTCTCAGTTTTGTCTCTATGGTTTGTTTCCTCTTCAAGTAGAAGTATGCACAGACTGTGGAAAAGCACTTTCAATGAGAGGGGTTGCCAAGCTTCTAAGAAATAACGAGTTTCCGAAATACCAGCAAATATTTTTTTCACCCAATCTTGATATTACATTGTGGTAATGACAAGTACACAAATCCCTCCTGGCTCACCAAATTTTCTTCTTCTAGGTTGATGCGTTCGACTACAATAGCAGTTAATATATTTAGATTTCCCTCTGTTCTCTCCTATATAGATAGATGAATTTGGAACTCTAAATCCAACATAGTTTCCAGTAGCTCTTTGAAACTTGAGAAAATAAAGGAGTTCTCAGTTTTGTCTCTATGATTTGTTTCCTCTTCAAGTAGCCCTAAGCAGAGACTGTGGAAAAGCACTTTCATTGAATGGGGTTTCCAAGCTTCCAAGAAATTACGAGTTTCCGAAATAACAGCAAATATTTTTTCACCCAATCTTGATGATACGTGTTGGTAATGACAAGTACACAAATGCCACATGGCTCACCAAACTTTGTTCTTCTATGTTGAAGCGTTCGTCTACAGTAGCAGTTTTTATATTTAGGTTTCCCTCTGTTCTCTCCTATATAGATAGGTGAATTTGGAACTCAAAATCCAACATGGTTTGTAGTAGCTCTTTGAAACTTGACAAAATAAAGCAGTTCTCTTTTTTTTCTCTATGGTTTGTTTCCTCTTCAAGTAGCTCTAGGCACAGACTGTGGAAAAGCACTTTCATTGACAGTGGTTGCCAAGCTTCTAAGAAATAACGAGTTTCTGAAATACCAGCAAATATTTTTTCACCCAATCTTGATGATACATGGTGGTAATGATCAATACACAAATCCCACTTGGCTCACCAAATTTTGTTCTTCTAGGTTGAAGCGTTCATCTACAGTAGCAGTTTTTATATTTAGGTTTCTCTCTGTTTTCTCCTATATTGATATATGAGTTTGGAACTCTAAATCCAACATGGTTTGTATTAGCTCTTTGAAATATGACAAAATAAAGGAGTCTCCGTTTTGTATCTATGTTTTGTTTCCTCTTCAAGAAGCTCTAGGCACAGACTGTGGAAAAGCACTTTGATTGAGAGGGGTTTCCAAGCTTCTAAGAAATAACGAGATTCTGAAATACCAGCAAATATTTTTTCAACCAATCTTCATGATACGTGGTGGTAATGACAAATACACAAATCCCACTTGGCTCACCATATTTTATTCTTCTAGGTTGAAACGTTCGTCTACAATAGTAGTTTTTATATTTAGGTTTCCCTCTGTTCTCTCCTATATAGATAGATGAATTTGGAACTCTAAATCCAACATTGTTTCTAGTGCTCTTTGGAACTTGACAAAATAATGGAATTCTCAGTTTAGTCTCTATGGTTTGTTTTCTCTTCAAGTACCTCTAGGCACAGAGTGTGAAAAGCACTTTCATTGAGAGGGTTTGCCAAGCGTCTAAGAAATAACGAGTTTCCGAAATACCAGCAAATATTTTTTCAACCAATCTTGATGATACGTGGTGGTAATGACACGTACACAAATCCCACTTGGCTCACCAATTTTTGTTCTTCTAGGTTTAAGCGTTTGTTTACAGTAGCAGTTTTTATTTCTAGGTTTCACTCTGTTCTCTCCTATATAGATAGATTAATTTGGAACTCTAAATCCAACATGGTTTTTAGTAGCTCTTTGATACTTGACAAAATAAAGGAGTTCTCGGTTTCGTCTCTGTGGTTTGTTTCCTCTTCAAGTAGCTCTAGGCATAGACTTTTGAAAAGCACTTTCATTGAGAGGGGTTGCCAAGCTTCTAAGAAATAACGAGTTTCCGAAATACCAGCAAATATTTTTTCACCCAATCTTGATGATTGTTGGTGTTAATGATCAGGACACAAATCCCACTTGGCTCACCGAATTCTGTTCTTCTAGGTTGAAGCGTTCGTCTACACTAGCAGTTTTTATATTTAGGTTTTCTTCTGTTCTCTCCTATGTAGATAGATGAATTTGGAACTCTAAATCCAACATGATTTGTAGTAGCTCTTTGAAACTTGACAAAATAAAGGAGTTCTCTTTTTTGTCTCTATGGTTTGTTTCCTCTTCAAGTAGCTCTAGGCACAGACTGTGGAAAAGCACTTTCATTGACAGGGGTTGCCAAGCTTCTAAGAAATAACGATTTTCTGAAATACCAGCAAATATTTTTTCACCCAATCTTGATGATACATGGTGGTAATGATCAATACACAAATCCCATTGGCTCACCAAATTTTCTTCTTCTAGGTTGAAGCATTCATCTACAGTAGCAGTTTTTATATTTAGGTTTCCCTCTGTTCTCTCCTATATTGATATATGAGTTTGGAACTCTAAATCCAACATGGTTTGTATTAGCTCTTTGAAATATGACAAAATAAAGGAGTTCTCCGTTTTGTATCTATGTTTTGTTTCATATTCAAGTAGCTCTAGGCACAGACTGTGGAAAAGCACTTTGATTGAGAGGGGTTTCCAAGCTTCTAAGAAATAACGAGATTCTGAAATAAAAGCAAATATTTTTTCAACCAATCCTGATGATACGTGGTGGTAATGACAAATACACAAATACCACGTGGCTCACCATATTTTATTCTTCTAGGTTGAAATTTTCGTCTACAGTAGTAGTTTTTATATTTAGGTTTCCCTCTGTTCTCTCCTATGTAGATAGATGAAGTTGGAACTGTAAATCCAACATGATTTCTAGTGCTCTTTGGAACTTGACAAAATAAATGAGTTCTCAGTTTAGTCTCTATGGTTTGTTTCCTCTTCAAGTAGCTCTAGGCACAGACTGTGGAAAAGCACTTTCATTGAGAGGGTTTGCCAAGCGTCTAAGAAATAACGAGTTTCCGAAATACCAGCAAACATTTTTTCACCCAATCTTGATGATACATGGTGGTAATGATCAGTAAACAAATCCTACTTGGCTCACCAAATTTTGTGCTTCTAGGTTGAAGCGTTCGTCTACAGTAGCAGTTTTTATATTTAGGTTTCCCTCTGTTCTCTCCTATATAGGTAGATGAATTTGGAACTCTAAATCCAACATGGTTTCCAGTAGCACTTTGAAACTTGACAAAATAAAGGAGTTCTCAGTTTTGTCTCTATGGTTTGTTTCCTCTTCAAGTAGCCCTAGGCACAGACTGTGGAAAAGCACTTTCATTGACAGGGTTGCCAAGCTTCTAAGAAATAACGAGTTTTCGAAATACCAGCAAATATTTTTTCACCCAATCTTGATGATACGTGGTGGTAATGATCAGTACACAATTCCCACTTGGCTCAGTAAATTTTGTTCTTCTAGGTTAAAGCGTTCGTCTATAGTAGCAGTTTTTATATTTAGGTTTCCCTCTGTTCTCTCCTATATAGATAGATGAATTTGGAATTCTAAATCCAACATGGTTTTTAGTAGCTCTTGGAAACTTGATAAAATAAAGGAGTTCTCAGTTTTGTCTCTATGGTTTGTTTCCTCTTCAAGTAGCTCTAGGCACAGACTGTGGAAAAGCACTTTCATTGGCAGGGTTGCCAAGCTTCTAAGAAATAACGAGTTTCTGAAATACCAGCAAATATTTTTTCACCGAATCTTGATGATACGTGGTGGTAATGATCGGTACACAAGTCCCACTTGTCTTACCAAATTTTGCTCTTCTTGGTTGAAGCGTTCGTTTACAGTAGCAGTTTATATTTTTAGGTTTCCCTCTGTTCTCTCCTATATAGATATATGAATTTTGAACTCTAAATCCAACATGGTTTGTAGTAGCTCTTTGAAACTTCACAAAAAAAAGTAGTTCTCAGTTTTGTCTCTATGGTTTGTTTGCTCTTCAAGTAACTCTAGGCACAGACTGTGGAAAAGCACTTTCATTGAGAGGGGTTGCCAAGCTTCTAAGAAATAACGAGTTTCTGAAATACCAGCAAATATTTTTTCACCCAATCTTGATGACACGTGGTGGTAATGACAAGCACACAAATGCCTCCTGGATCACCAAATTTTCTTCTTCTATGTTGAAGCGTTCATCTACAGTAGCCGTTTTTATATTTAGGTTTACCTCTGTTCTCTCCTATATATATAGATGAGTTTGGAACTCTAAATCCAACATGGTTTCTAGTGCTCTTTGAAACTTGACAAAATAAAAGAATTCCCAGTTTCGTCTCTATGGTTTGTTTCCTCTTCAAGAAGCTCAAGGCACAGACTGTGGAAAAGCACTTTCATTGAGAGGGTTGCCAAGCTTCTAAGAAATAACGAGTTTCCGAAATACCAGCAAAAATATTTTTTCAACCAATCTTGATGATACATGGTGGTAATGACACGTACACAAATTCCACTTGGCTCACCAATTTTGTTCTTCTAGGTTGAAGCGTTTGTTTACAGTAGCAGTTTTTATTTCTAGGTTTCACTCTGTTCTCTCCTATATAGATAGATGAATTTGGAACTCTAAATCCAACAGGGTTTTTAGTAGCTCTTTGATACTTGACAAAATAAAGGAGTTCTCAGTTTCGTCTCTAAGGTTTGTTTCCTCTTCAAGTAGCTCTAGGCATAGACTTTGAAAAGCACTTTCATTGAGAGGGGTTGCCAAGCTTCTAAGAAATAATGAGATTCTGAAATACCAGCAAATATTTTTTGAACCAATCTTGATGATACGTGGTGGTAATGACAAATACACAAATCCCACTTGGCTCACCATATTTTATTCTTCTAGGTTGAAACGTTCGTCTACATTAGTAGTTTTTATATTTAGGATTCCCTCTGTTCTCTCCTATATAGATAGATGAATTTGGAACTCTAAATCCAACATGACTTCTAGTGCTCTTTGGAACTTGACAAAATAAAGGAGTTCTCAGTTTAGTCTCTATGGTTTGTTTCCTCTTCAAGTAGCTCTAGGCACAGACTGTGGAAAAGCACTTTCATTGAGAGGGTTTGCCAAGCTTCTAAGAAATAACCAGTTTCCGAAATACCAGCAAATATTTTTTCAACCAATCTTGATGATACGTGGTGGTAATGACACGTACACAAATCCCACTTGGCTCACCAATTTTTGTTCTTCTAGGTTGAAGCGTTTGTTTACAGTAGCAGTTTTTATTTCTAGGTTTCACTCTGTTCTCTCCCATATAGATAGATGAATTTGGAACTCTAAATCCAACATGGTTTGTAGTAGCTCTTTGAAACTTGACAAAAAAAGTAGTTCTCAGTTTTGTCTTTATGGTTTTCTCCTATTCAAGTAGCCCTTAGCAGAGACTGTGGAAAAGCACTTTCATTGAAAGGGGTTGCCAAGCTTCCAAGAAATAACGAGTTTCCGAAATACCTGCAAATATTTTTTCACCCAATCTTGATGATACTTGGTGGTAATGTTCAGGACACAAATACCACTTGGTTCACCGAATTTTGTTCTTCTAGGTTGAAGCGTTCATCTACAGTAGCAGTTTTTATATTTCGGTTTCCTTCTGTTCTCTCCTATATAGATAGATGAATTTGGAACTCTAAATCCAACTTGCTTTGTAGTAGCTCTTTGAAACTTGACAAAATAAAGGAGTTCTCAGTTTTGTCTCTATGGTTTGTTTCCTCTTCAAGTAGCTCTAGGCACAGACTGTGGAAAAGCACTTTTATTGAGAGGGGTTGCCAAGCTTCTAAGAAATAACGAGTTTCCGAAACACGAGGAAATATTTTTTTACCCAATCTTGATGATAATTGGTGGTAATGATCAGGACACAAATCCCACTTGGTTCACCGAATTTTGTTCTTCTAGGTTGAAGCGTTCGTCTACAGTAGCAGTTTTTATATTTAGGTTTCCCGCTGTTCTCTCCTATATAGATAGATGAATTTGGAACTCTAAATCCAACATGGTTTGTAGTAGCCCTTTGAAACTTGACAAAAAAAAAACTAGTTCTCAGTTTTGTTTCTTTGGTTTGTTTCCTATTCAAGTAGCCCTAAGCAGAGACTGTGGAAAAGCAATTTCATTGAAAGGGGTTGCCAAACTTCCAAGAAATTATGAGTTTCCGAAACACCAATAAATATTTTTCACCCAATCTTGATGATACGTGGTGGTAATGATAAGTATGCAAATCCCACTTGGCTCACCATTTTTTTTTCTTCTAGGTTGAAGCGTTCGTTTACAGTAGCAGTTTATATTTTTAGGTTTCCCTCTGTTCTCTCCTATATAGATAGATGAATTTGGATCCTAAATCCAACATGGTTTCCAGTAGCTCTTTGAAACTTGACAAAATAAAGGAGTTCTCAGTTTTGTCTCTATGGTTTGTTTCCACTTCAAATAGCCCTAGGCACAGAGTGTGGAAAAGCGCTTTCATTGAGAGGGGTTGCCAAGCTTCTAAGAAATAACGAGTTTCCAAAATACCAGCTAATATTTTTTCACCCAAAATTGGTGATACGGGGTGGTAATGATCGGTACACAAATCCCACTTGGCTCATCAAATTTTGCTCTTCTTGGTTGAAGCGTTCATTTACAGTAGCAGTTTATATTTTTAGTTTTCCCTCGGTTCTCTCTTATATAGATAGATGAATTTGGAACTCTAAATCCAACATAGATTGTAGTACCTCTTTGAAACATGACAAAAAAAGCAGTTCTCAGTTTTGTCTCTAGGGTTTGTTTCCTCTTCAAGTAGCCCTAACCAGAGACTTTTGAAAAGCACTTTCATTGAAAGGCGTTGCCAACCTTCTTAGAAATTACGAGTTTCCGAAATACCCACAAATATTTTTTCACCCAATCTTGATGATACGTGGTGGAAATGACAAGTACACAAATCCCACTTGGCTCACCAAATTTTGTTCTTCTACGTTGAAGCGTTCATTTCCCGTAGCACTTTTTATTATAGGTTTCACTTGTTCTCTCCTATATAGATAGATGTATTTGGAACTCTAAATCCCACATGGTTTGTAGAAGCTCTTTGAAACTTAGAAAAATAAAGGAGTTCTCAGTTTTGTCT
Organism: Callospermophilus lateralis; assembly: GCF_048772815.1. Taxonomy (NCBI): domain Eukaryota; kingdom Metazoa; phylum Chordata; class Mammalia; order Rodentia; family Sciuridae; genus Callospermophilus; species Callospermophilus lateralis. The sequence goes on along the minus strand of NW_027514830.1, from coordinate 9,390 downwards.
CTATGGTTTGTTTCCTCTTCAAGTAGCCCTAGGCACAGACTGTGGAAAAGCACTTTCATTGAGAGGGGTTGCCAAGCTTCTAAGAATTAACGAATTTCCAAAATACCAGCAAATATTTTTTCACCCAATCTTGATGAAACTTGATGGTAATGATCAGTACACAAATCCCACTTGGCTCACCAAATTTTGTTCTTCTAGGTTGAAGCGTTCGTCTACAGTAGCAGTTTTTATATTTAGGTTTCCCTCTGTTCTCTCCTATATAGATAGATGAATTTGAAACTCTAAATCCAACATGGTTTGTAGGAGCTCTTTGAAACTTGATAAAATAAAGGAGTTCTCAGTTTTGTCTCTATGGTTTGTTTCCTCTTCAAATAGCCCTAGGCACAGAGTGTGGAAAAGCGCTTTCATTGAGAGGGGTTGCCAAGCTTCTAAGAACTTTCGAGTTTCCGAAAACCAGGATATATTTTTAAACCCAATCTTGATGATACTTGGTGGTAATGATCAGGACACAAATCCCACTTGGCTCACCGAATTTTGTTCTTCTAGGTTGAAGCGTTCGTCTACAGTAGCATTTTTTATATTTAGGTTTCCCTCTGTTCTCTCCTATATAGATAGATGAATTTGGAACTTTAATCCAACATGATTTGTATTAGCTCTTTGTAACTTGACAAAATAAAGGAGTTCTCCGTTTTGTCTGTATGGTTTGCTTCCTCTTAAAGTAGCCCTAGGCACATACTGTGGAAAAGCACTTTCATTGAGAGGGGTTGCTAAGCTTCTAAGAAATAACGAGTTTCCGAAACACCAGCAAGTATTTTTTCAACCAATCTTGATGATACTTGGTGGTAATGATCAGAACATAAATCCCACTTGGCTCACCAAATTTTCTTTTTCTAGTTTGAAGCGTTCGTCTACAGTAGCAGTTTTTATATTTGGGTTTCCCTCTGTTCTCTCCTATATAGATAGATGAATTTGGAAGTCTAAATCCAACACGGTTTGTAGTCGCTCTTTGAAACTTGACAAAATAAAGGTGTTCTCAGTTTAGTCTCTATGGTTTGTATCCCCTTCAAGTAGCTCTAAACACAGACTGTGGAAAAGCACTTTCTTTGAGAGGGGTTGCCAAGCTTCTAAGAAATAACAAGTCTCCGAAATACCAGGAAATATTTTTTCATCCAAACTTGATGATTCCTGGTGGTAATGATCAGGACACAAATCCCACTTGGCTCACCGAATTTTGTTCTTCTAGGTTGAAGCGTTTGTCTACAGTAGCAGTTTTTATATTTAGGTTTCCCTCTGTTCTCTCCTATATAGATAGATGAATTTGGAACTCTAAATCCAACATGGTTTGTAGTCGCTCTTTGAAACTTGACAAAATATAGGAGTTCTCAGTTTTGTCTCTATGGTTTGTTCCTCTTCAAGTAGCTCTAGGCACAGACTGTTGAAAAGCACTTTCATTGACAGGGGTTGCCAAGCTTCTAATAAATTAGGAGTTTCTGAAATACCAGGATATATTTTTAAACCCAATCTTGATGATACTTGGTGGTAATGATCAGTACACAAATCCCACTTGGCTCACTGAATTTTGTTCTTCTAGGTTGAAGCGTTCGTCTACAGTAGCAGTTTTTATATTTAGGTTTCCCTCTGTTCACTCCTGTATAGATATATGAATATGGAACTCTAAATCCAACATGATTTGTATTAGCTCTTTGTAACTTGACAAAATAAAGGAGTTCTCCGTTTTGTCTCTATGGTTTGTTTACTCTTCAAGTAGCCCTAGGCACAGACTCTGGAAAAGCACTTTCATTGAGAGGGGTTCCTAAGCATCTAAGAAATAACGAGTTTCCGAAATACCAGCAAATATTTTTTCACCCAATCTTGATGATACTTGGTGGTAATGATGAGTACATAAATCCCACTTGGCTCACCTAATTTTCCTCCTCTAGGTTGAAGCGTTCGTCTACAGTAGCAGTATTAATATTTTGTTTCCCTCTGTTCTCACCTATATAGATAGATGAATTTGGAACTCTAAATCCAACATGGTTTGTAGTAGCTCTTTGAAACTTGATAAAATAAAGGAGTTCTCATTTTTGTCTCTCTGGTTTTTTCCTCTTCAAGTAGCCCTAAGCAAAGACTGTGGAAAAGCACTTTCATTGAAAGGGGTTGCAAAGCTTCTAAGAAATAACAAGTTTCCGAAATACCAGCAAATATTTTTTCAACCAATCTTGATGATACTTGGCGGTAATGATCAGGACACAAATCCCACTTGGCTCACCGAATTTTGTTCTTCTAGGTGGAAGCGTTCGTCTACAGTAGCAGTTTTTATATTTAGATTTCCCTCTCTTCTCTCCTATATAGATAGATGAATTTGGAACTCTAAATCCAACATGCTTTCAGTAGCTCTTTGAAACTTGACAAAATAAAAAAATTCTCAGTTTTGACTCTATGGATTGTTTCCTCTTCAAGTTGCTGTAGGCACAGACTGTGGAAAAGCACTTTCATTGAGAGGGGTTGCCGAGCTTCTAAGAAATAACGAGTTTCCGAAATACCAGCAAATATTTTTTCACCCAAACTTGATGATACGTGGTGGTAATGACAAGTACACAAATCCCACTTGGCTCACCAATTTTTGTTATTCAAGGTTGAAGCGTTCGTTTACACTAGGAGTTTTTATATTTAGGTTTCCCTCTGTTCTCTCCTATATAGATAGATGAATTTGGAACTCTAAATCCACCATGGTTTTTTGTAGCTCTTTGATACTTGACGAAATAAAGAAGTTCTCATTTTTGTCTCCTTGGTTTGTTTCCTCTTCAAGTAGCCCTAGGCACAGACTGTGGAAAAGCATTTTCATTGAGAGGGGTTGCCAAGCTTCTAAGAAATAATGAGTTTCCGAAATACCAACAAATATTTTTTCACCCAATCTTGATGATACTTGGCGGTAATAATCAGTACACAAATCCCACTTGGCTCACCAAATTTTGTTCTTCTAGGTTGAATCGTTCGTCTACAGTAGTAGTTTTTATATTTAGGTTTCCTTCTGTTCTCTCCTATATAGATAGATGAATTTGGAACTCTAAATCCAATATGGTTTGTAGTGGCTCTTTGAAACTTGACAAAATGAAGGAGTTCTCCGTTTAGTCTCTATGGTTTGTTTCCTCTTCAAGTAGCCCTATCAGAGACTTTTAAAAGCACTTTCATTGAGAGGGGTTGCCAAGGTTCTAAGAAATAACGAGTTTTCGAAATACCAGCAAATATTTTTTCACCCAATCTTGATGATACTTGGTGGTAATGATCAGTACATAAATCCCACTTGGCTCACCAAATTTTCTTCTTCTAGGTTGAAGCGTTCGTCTACAGAAGCAGTTTTTATATTTAGGTTTCCCTCTGTTCTCTCCTATATAGATAGATGAATTTGGATCCTAAATCCAACATGGTTTCCAGTAGCTCTTTGAAACTTGACAAAATAAAGGAGTTCTCAGTTTTGTTTCTATGGTTTGTTTCTTCTTCAAATAGCCCTAGGCACAGAGAGTGGAAAAGCACTTTCATTGAGAGGGGTTGCCAAGCTTCTAAGAAATAACGAGTTTCCAAAATACCAGCAAATATATTTTCACCGAAAATTGGTGATACGTGGTGGTAATGATCGGTACAGAAATCCCACTTGGCTCACCAAATTTTGCTCTTCTTGTTTAACGCGTTCGTTTACAGTAGCAGTTTATATTTTTAGTTTTCCCTCGGTTCTCTCTTATATAGATAGATGAATTTGGAACTCTAAATCCAACATAGATTGTAGTACCTCTTTGAAACTTGACAAAAAAGGAGTTCTCAGTTTTGTCTCTAGGGTTTGTTTCCTCTTCAAGTAGCCCTAATCAGAGACTTTTGAAAAGCACTTTCATTGAAAGGTGTTGCCAACCTTCTTAGAAATTACGAGTTTCTGAAATACCCACAAATATTTTTTCACCCAATCTTGATGATACGTTCTGGTAATGACAAGTACACAAATCCCACTTGGCTCACCAACTTTTGACATTCTACATTGAAGCGTTCATTTCCCGCAGCACTTTTTATTATAGGTTTCACTTGTTCTCTCCTATATAGATAGATGTATGTGGAACTCTAAATCCCACATGGTTTGTAGAAGCTCTTTGAAACTTAGAAAAATAAAGGACTTCTCCGTTTTGTCTCTATGGTTTGTTTCCTGTTCAAGTAGCCATAGTCACAGACAGTGGAAAAGCACTTTCATTGAGAGTGGTTGCCCAGCTTCTAAGAAATAATGAGTTTCCGAAATACCAGCAAATATTTATTCACCCAAACTTGATGATACTTGGCGGTATAATCAGTACACAAATCCCACTTGGCTCACCAAATTTTGTTCTTCTAGGTTGAAGCGTTCGTCTACAGTAGCAGTTTTTATATTTAGGTTTCCTTCTGTTCTCTCCTATATAGATAGATGAATTTGGAAGTCTAAATCCAATATGGTTTGTAGTAGCTCTTTGAAACTTGACAAAATGAAGGAGTTCTCCATTTATTCTCTATGGTTTATTTTCTCTTCAAGTAGCTCTAGTCACAGACTGTTGAAAAGCACTTTCATTGAGAGGGGTTGCCAAGCTTCTAAGAAATAACGAGTTTCCGAAATACAAGCAAATATTTTTTCACCCAATCTTGATGATACTTGGTGGTAATGATCAGTACATAAATCACACTTGGCTCAACAAATTTTCTTTTTCTAGGTTGAAGTGTTCGTCTACAGTAGCAGTTTTTATATTTAGGTTTCCCTCTGTTCTCTCCTATATAGATAGAAGAATTTGGAACACTAAATCCAACATGGTTTGTAGTAGCTGTTTGAAACTTGACAAAATAAAGGAGTTCTCAGTTTTGTCCCTATGGTTTGTTTCCTCTTCAAGTAGCTCTAGGCACAGACTGTGGAATAGCACTTTCATTGAGAGGGGTTGCCAAGCTTCCAAGAAATAACAAGTTTCCGAAATACCAGGAAATATTTTTTCACCCAATCTTGATGATACTTGGTGGTAATGATCAGGACACAAATCCAACTTGGCTCACCGAATTTTGTTCTTCTAGGTTGAAGCTTTCGTCTACAGTAGCAGTTTTTATATTTAGGTTTGCCTCTGTTCTCTCCTATATAGATAGATGAATTTGGAACTCTAAATCCAACATGGTTTGTATTAGCTCTTTCTAACTTGAAAAAATAAAGGAGTTCTCCGATTCGTCTCTATGGTTTGTTTCCTCTTCAAGTAGCCCTAGGCACAGACTGTGGAAAAGCACTTTCATTGAGAGGGTTGCTAAGCTTCTAAGAAATAATGAGTTTCCGAAATACCAGCAAATATTTTTTCACCCAATCGTGATGATACTTGGTGGTAATGATCAGTACATAAATCCCACTTGGCTCACCAAATTTTGTTTTTATAGGTTGAATCGTTCGTCTACAGAAGCAGTTTTTATATATAGGTTTCCCTCTGTTCTCTCCAATATAGATAGATCAATTTGGAAGTCTAAATCCAACATGGTTTGTGGTCGCTCTTTGAAACTTGACAAAATAAAGCAGTTCTCAGTTTATTCTCTATGGTTTGTTTCCCCTTCAAGTAGCTCTAGGCACAGACTGTGGAAAAGCACTTTCATTGAGAGGGGTTGCCAAGCTTCTAAGAATTAACGAGTTTCCAAAATACCAGCAAATATTTTTTCACCCAATCTTGATGATACTTGGCGGTAATGATAAGGCCACAAATCCCACTTGGCTCACCGAATTTTGTTCTTCTAGGTTGAAGGGTTCGTCTACAGTAGCAGTTTTTATATTTAGGTTTCCCTCTGTTCTCTCCTATATAGATAGATGAATTTGGATCCTAAATCCAACATTGTTTCCAGTAGCTCTTTGAAACTTGACAAAATAAAGGAGTTCTCAGTTTTGTCTCTATGGTTTGTTTCCTCTTCAAATATCCCTAGGCACAGAGTGTGGAAAAGCACTTTCATTGAGAGGGGTTGCCAAGCTTCTAAGAAATAACGAGTTTCCAAAATACCAGCAAATATTTTTTCACCCAAAATTGGTGATACGTGGTGGTAATGATCGGTACACAAATCCCACTTGGCTCACCAAATTTTGCTCTTCTTGGTTGAAGCGTTCGTTTACAGTAGCAGTTTATATTTTTAGTTTTCCCTCGGTTCTCTCTTCTATAGATAGATGAATTTGGAACTCTAAATCCAACATGGATTGTAGTACCTCTTTGAAACTTGACAAAAAAGGAGTTCTCAGTTTTGTCTCTAGGGTTTGTTTCCTCTTCAAGTAGCCCTAATCAGAGACTTTTGAAAAGCACTTTCATTGAAAGGGGTTGCCAACCTTCTTAGAAATTATGAGTTTCCGAAATATCCACAAATATTTTTTCACCCAATCTTGATGATACGTTCTGGTAATGACAAGTACACAAATCCCACTTGGCTCACCAAATTTTGTTCTTCTACGTTGAAGCGTTCATTTCCCGTAGCACTTTTTATTATAGGTTTCACTTGTTCTCTCCTATATAGATAGATGTATGTGGAACTCTAAATCCCACATGGTTTGTAGAAGCTCTTTGAAACTTAGAAAAATAAAGGAGTTCTCAGTTTTGTCTCTATGGTTTGTTTCCTCTTCAAGTAGCCCTAGGCACAGACTGTGGAAAAGCACTTTCATTGAGAGGGGTTGCCAAGCTTCTAAGAATTAACGAGTTTCCAAAATACCAGCAAATATTTTTTCACCCAATCTTGATGAAACTTGGTGGTAATGATCAGTACACAAATCCCCCTTGGCTCACCGAATTTTGTTCTTCTAGGTTGAAGCGTTCGTCTACAGTAGCAGTTTTTATATTTAGGTTTCCCTCTGTTCTCTCCTATATAGAAAGATGAATTTGGAACTCTAAATCCAACATGATTTGTATTAGCTCTTTGGAACTTGACAAAATAAAGGAGTTCTCCGTTTTGTCTCTATGGTTTGTTTCCTGTTCAAGTAGCCCTAGGCACAGACAGTGGAAAAGCACTTTCATTGAGAGGGGTAGCTAATCTTCTACGAAATAACGAGTTTCCGAAATACCAGCAAATATTTTTTCACCCAATCTTGATGATACTTATTGGTAATGAACAGTATATAAATCCCACTTGGCTAACCAAATTTTGGTTTTCTAGGTTGAAGCGTTCGTCTACTGTAGCAGTTTTTACATTTAGGTTTCCCTCAGGTCTCTCCTATAATGATAGATGAATTTGGAAGTCTAAATCCAACATGGTTTTTAGTCGCTCTTTGAAACTTGACAAAATAAAGGAGTTCTCAGTTTAGTCTCTATGGTTTGTTTCCCCTTCAAGTAGATCTAGGCACAGGCTGGGGAAAAGCACTTTCATTGAGAGGTGTTGCCAAGCTTCTGAGAAATAACAAGTTTCCGAAATACCAGCAAATATGTTTTCAACCAATCTTGATGATACTTGGCGGTAATGATCAGGACACAAATCCCACTTGGCTCACCGAATTTTGTTCTTGTAGGTTGAAGCGTTCGTCTACAGTAGCATTTTTTATATTTAGATTTCCCTCTGTTCTCTCCTATATAGATAGATGAATTTGGAACTCTAAATCCAACATGGTTTTTAGTCGCTCTTGAAACTTGACAAAATAAAGGAGTTCTCAGTTTAGTCTCTATGGTTTGTTTCCCGTTCAAGTAGATCTAGGCACAGACTGTGGAAAAGCACTTTCATTGATAGGGGTTGCCAAGCTTCTAAGAAATAACAAGTTTCCGAAATACCAGCAAATATTTTTTCAACCAATCTTGATGATACTTGGCGGTAATGATCAGGACACAAATCCCACTTGGCTCACCGAATTTTGTTCTTGTAGGTTGAAGCGTTCGTTTACAGTAGCAGTTTTTATATTTAGGTTTCCCTCTGTTCTCTCCTATATAGATAGATGAATTTTGAACTCTAAATCCAACATGGATTGTAGTAGCTCTTTGAAACTTGATAAAATAAAGGAGTTCTCATTTTTGAATCTATGGTTTGTTTCCTCTTCAAGTAGCCCTAAGCAAAGACTGTGGAAAAGCACTTTCATTGAAAGGGGTTGCCAAGCTTCCAAGAAATTACGAGTTTCCGAAATACCAGCAAATATTTTTTCAACCAATCTTGATGATACTTGGCGGTAATGATCAGGACACAAATCCCACTTGGCTCACCGAATTTTGTTCTTCTAAATTGAAGCGTTCGTCTACAGTAGCAGTTTTTATATTTAGATTTCCCTCTGTTCTCTCCTATATAGATAGATGAATTTGGAACTCTAAATCCAACATGGTTTGAAGTAGCTCTTTGAAACTTGAAAAAATAAAAAAGTTCTCAGTTTTGTCTCTATGGTTTGTTTCCTCTTCAAGTAGCTCTAGGCACAGACTACGGAAAAACACTTTCATTGAGAGGGGTTGCCAAGCTTCTAAGAAATTACGAGTTTCCGAAATACCAGGATATATTTTTAAACCCAATCTTCATGATACTTGGTGGTAATGACAAGGACACAAATCCCACTTGGCTCACCGAATTTTGTTCTTCTATGTTGATGCGTTCGTCTACAATAGCAGTTTTTTTATTTAGGTTTCCCTCTGTTCTCTACTATATAGATAGATGAAATTGGAACTCTAAATCCAACATGGTTTGTAGTAGCTCTTTGAAACTTGACAAAATAAAAAAGTTCGCAGTTTTGTGTCTATGGTTTGTTTGCTCTTCAAGTAGCTCTAGGCACAGACTGTGGAATAGCACTTTCATTGAGAGGGGTTGCCAAGCTTCCAAGAAATAACAAGTTTCCGAAATACCAGGAAATATTTTTTCACACAAACTTGATGATACTTGGTGGTAATGATCAGGACACAAATCCCATTTGGCTCACCGAATTTTGTTCTTCTAGGTTGAAGAGTTCGTCTACAGTAGCAGTTTTTATATTTGGGTTTCCCTCTGTTCTGTCCTATATAGATAGATGAATTTGGAACTCTAAATCCAACATGGATAGTAGTAGCTCTTTGAAACTTGATAAAATAAAGGAGTTCTCATTTTTGAATCTATGGTTTGTTTCCTCTTCAAGTAGCCCTAAGCAAAGACTGTGGAAAAGCACTTTTATTGAAAGGGGTTGCCAAGCTTCCAAGAAATTACGAGTTTCCGAAATACCAGCAAATATTTTTTCAACCAATATTGATGATACTTGGCGGAAATGATCAGGACACAAATCCCACTTGGCTCACCGAATTTTGTTCTTCTAGTTTGAAGCGTACGTCTACAGTAGCAGTTTTTATAATTTGGTTTTCCTCTGTTCTCTCCTATATAGATAGATGAATTTGGAACTCTAAATCCAACATGGTTTTTATTAGCTCTTTGAAACTTGACAAAATAAAGGAGTTC
>NW_027514829.1:50038-118798 GCF_048772815.1 Callospermophilus lateralis | reverse complement strand
TATATAGGAGAGAACAGAGGGAAACCTAAATATAAAAACTGCTACTGTAGACGAACGTTTCAACCTAGAAGAACAAAATTTGGTGAGCCAAGTGGGATTTGTGTACTGATCATTACCCGCAAGAATCATCAAGATTGGGTGAAAAAATATTTGCTGGTATTTCGGTAACTCGTTATTTCTTAGAAGCTTGGCAACCCCTCTCAATGAAAGTGCTTTTCCACAGTCTGTGCCTAGGGCTACTTGAAGAGGAAACAAACCATAGAGAAAAAACTGAGAACTTTTTTATTTTGTCAAGTTTCAAAGAGCTACTACAAACCATGTTGGATTTAGAGTTCCAAATTCATCAATCTATATAGGAGAGAACAGAGTGAAAACTAAATATAAAAACTGATACTGTAGACGAACGCTTCAACCTAGAAGAACACAATTTGGTGAGCCAAGTGGGATTTGTGTACTGATCATTACCACCACGTATCATCAAGATTGGGTGAAAAAATATTAGCTGGTATTTCGGAAACTCGTTATTTCTTAGAAGCTTGGCAACCCCTCTCAATGAAAGTGCTTTTTCCAGTCTGTGCCTAGGGCTACTTGAAGAGGAAACAAACCATAGAGACGAAACTTTGAACTCCTTTATCTTGTCAAGTTTCAAAAAGCTACTACAAACCATGTTAGATATAGAGTTTCAAATTCATCAATCTATATAGGAGAGAACAGAGTGAAACCTAAATATAAAAACTGCTACTGTAGACGAAAGCTTCAACCTAGAAGAACAAAATTTGGTGAGCCAAGTGGGTTTTGTGTACTGATCATTAACACCACGTATCATCAAGATTGGGTCAAAAAATATTTGCTGGTGTTTCGGAAACTCGTTACTTCTTAGAAGCTTGGCAACCCCTCTAAATGAAAGTGCTCTTCCACAGTCTGTGCCTAGGGCTACTTGAAGAGGAAACAAACCATACAAAACTGAGAACTCCTTTATTTTGTCAAGTTTCAAAGAGCTACTACAAACCATGTTGGATTTAGAGTTCCAAATTCATCTATCTATATAGGAGAGAACAGAGTGAAACCTAAATATAAAAACTGCTACTGTAGAGGAGCGCTTCAACCTAGAAGAACACAATTTGGTGAGCCAAGTGGGATTTGTGTACTGATCATTAACACCAAGAATCATCAAGATTGGGTGAAAAAATATTTGCTGGTATTTCGGAAACTCGTTATTTCTTATAAGCTTGGCAACCCCTCTCAATGAAAGTGCTTTTCCACAGTCTGTGCCTAGGGCTACTTGAAGAGGAAACAAACCATAGAGACAAAACTGAGATCTCCTTTATTTTGTCAAGTTTCAAAGAGCTACTACAAACCATGTTGGATTTAGAGTTCCAAATTAATGTAACTATATAGGAGAGATGAGAGTGAAACCTAAATATAAAAACTGCTACTGAAGACGAACGCTTCAACCTAGAAGAACACAATTTGGTGAGCCAAGTGGGATTTGTGTACTGATCATTACCACCAAGTATTATCAAGATTGGTTGAAATAATATTTCCTGGTGATTCGGAAACTCGTTATTTCTTAGAAGCTTGGCAACCCCTCTCAATGTAAGTGCTTTTCCAGAGTCTGTGCATAGGGCTACTTGAAGAGGAAACAAATTATAGAGACAAAACTGAGAACTCCTTTATTTTGTCAAGTTTCAAAAAGATACTACAAACCATGTTAGATATAGATTTCCAAATTCATCTATCTATATAGGAGAGAACAGAGTGAAACCTAAATATAAAAACTGCTACTGTAGACGAACGTTTCAACCTAGAAGAACAAAATTTGGTGATCCAAGTGGGATTTGTGTACTGATCATTACCAGCAAAATCATCAAGATTGGGTGAAAAAATATTTGCTGGTATTTCGGTAACTCGTTATTTCTTAGAAGCTTGGCAACCCCTCTCAACGAAAGTGCTTATCCACAGTCTGTGCCTAGGGCTACTTGAAGCGGAAACAAACCATAGAGACAAAACTGAGAACTTTTTTATTTTGTCAAGTTTCAAAGAGCTACTACAAACCATGTTGGATTTAGAGTTCCAAATTCATCAATCTATATAGGAGAGATGAGAGTGAAACCTAAATATAAAAACTGATACTGTAGACGAAAGCTTTAACCTAGAAGAACACAATTTGGTGAGCCAAGTGGGATTTGTGTACTGATCATTACCACCACGTATCATCAAGATTGGGTGAAAAAATATTTGCTGGTATTTCGGACACTCGTTATTTCTTTGAAGCTTGGCAACCCCTCTCAATGAAAGTGCTTTTCCACAGTCTGTGCCTAGGGCTACTTGAAGAGGAAACAAACCATAGAGACAAAACTGAGAACTCCTTTGTTTTGTCAAGTTTCAAAGAGCTACTACAAACCATGTTGGATTTAGAGTTCCAAATTCATCAATCTATATAGGAGAGATGAGAGTGAAACCTAAATATAAAAACTGATACTGTAGACGAACGCTTCAACCTAGAAGAACACAATTTGGTGAGCCAAGTGGGATTTGTGTACTGATCATTACCACCACGTATCATCAAGATTGGGTGAAAAAATATTTGCTGGTATTTCGGACACTCGTTATTTCTTAGAAGCTTGGCAACCCCTCTCAATGAAAGTGCTTTTCCACAGTCTGTGCCTAGGGCTACTTGAAGAGGAAACAAACCATAGAGACAAAACTGAGAACTCCTTTGTTTTGTCAAGTTTCAAAGAGCTACTACAAACCATGTTGGATTTAGAGTTCCAAATTCATCAATCTATATAGGAGAGATGAGAGTGAAACCTAAATATAAAAACTGATACTGTAGACGAACGCTTCAACCTAGAAGAACACAATTTGGTGAGCCAAGTGGGATTTGTGTACTGATCATTACCACCACGTATCATCAAGATTGGGTGAAAAAATATTTGCTGGTATTTCGGACACTCGTTATTTCTTAGAAGCTTGGCAACCCCTCTCAATGAAAGTGCTTTTCCACAGTCTGTGCCTAGGGCTACTTGAAGAGGAAACAAACCATAGAGACAAAACTGAGAACTCCTTTGTTTTGTCAAGTTTCAAAGAGCTACTACAAACCATGTTGGATTTAGAGTTCCAAATTCATCTATCTATATAGGAGAGAACAGAGTGAAACCTAAATATAAAAACTGCTACTGTAGACGAACGTTTCAACCTAGAAGAACACAATTTGGTGAGCCAAGTGGGATTTGTGTACTGATCATTACCACCAGGAATCATCAAGATTGGGTGAAAAAATATTTGCTGGTATTTCGGAAACTCGTTATTTTTTAGGAGCTTGGCAACCCCTCTCAATGAAAGTGCTTTTCCACAGTCTGTGCCTAGGGCTACTTGAAGAGGAAACAAACCGTAGAGACAAAACTGAGAACTCATTTATTTTGTCAAGTTTCAAGGAGCTACTACAAACCATGTTGGATTTAGAGTTCCAAATTCATCTCTCTATATAGGAGAGATGAGAGTGAAACCTAAATATAAAAACTGCTACTGTAGACGAACGCTTCAACCTAGAAGAACACAATATGGTGAGCCAAGTGGGATTTGTGTACTGATCATTACCACCACGTATCATCAAGATTGGGTGAAATAATATTAGCTAGTATTTCGGAAACTTGTAATTTCATAGACGCTTGGCAACCCCTCTCAATGAAAATGCTTTTCCACAGTCTGTGCCTAAGGCTACTTGAAAAGGAAACAGACCATAGAGACAAAACTGAAAACTCTTTTATTTTTTCAAGTTTCAAAGAACTACTACAAACCATGTTTGATTTCGAGTTCCAAATTCATCTATCTATATAAGAGAGAACAGAGTGAAACCTACATATAAAAACTGCTGCTGTAGGTGAACGCTTCAACCTAGAAGAACACAATTTGGTGAGCCAAGTGGGATTTGTGTACTGACCATTACCACGACGTATCATCAAGATTGGGTGAAAAAAATATTTGCTGGTATTTCGGAAACTCGTTATTTCTTAGAAGCTTGGCAATCCCTCTCAATCAAAGTGCTTCTCCACAGTCTGTGCCTAGGGCTACTTGAAGAGGAAACAAACCATAGAGACAAAACTGAGAACTCCATTATTTTCTCAAGTGTCAAAGAGGTACTACAAACCATGTTGGATTTAGAGTTCCAAATTCATCAATCTATATAGGAGAGATGAGAGTGAAACCTAAATATAAAAACTGATACTGTAGACGAACGCTTCAACCTAGAAGAACACAATTTGGTGAGCCAAGTGGGATTTGTGTACTGATCATTACCACCACGTATCATCAAGATTGGGTGAAAAAATATTTGCTGGTATTTCGGACACTCGTTATTTCTTAGAAGCTTGGCAACCCCTCTCAATGAAAGTGCTTTTCCACAGTCTGTGCCTAGGGCTACTTGAAGAGGAAACAAACCATAGAGACAAAACTGAGAACTCCTTTGTTTTGTCAAGTTTCAAAGAGCTACTACAAACCATGTTGGATTTAGAGTTCCAAATTCATCTATCTATATAGGAGAGAACAGAGTGAAACCTAAATATAAAAACTGCTACTGTAGACGAACGTTTCAACCTAGAAGAACACAATTTGGTGAGCCAAGTGGGATTTGTGTACTGATCATTACCACCAGGAATCATCAAGATTGGGTGAAAAAATATTTGCTGGTATTTCGGAAACTCGTTATTTTTTAGGAGCTTGGAAACCCCTCTCAATGAAAGTGCTTTTCCACAGTCTGTGCCTAGGGCTACTTGAAGAGGAAACAAACCGTAGAGACAAAACTGAGAACTCATTTATTTTGTCAAGTTTCAAGGAGCTACTACAAACCATGTTGGATTTAGAGTTCCAAATTCATCTCTCTATATAGGAGAGATGAGAGTGAAACCTAAATATAAAAACTGCTACTGTAGACGAACGCTTCAACCTAGAAGAACACAATATGGTGAGCCAAGTGGGATTTGTGTACTGATCATTACCACCACGTATCATCAAGTTTGGGTGAAATAATATTAGCTAGTATTTCGGAAACTTGTAATTTCATAGACGCTTGGCAACCCCTCTCAATGAAAATGCTTTTCCACAGTCTGTGCCTAAGGCTACTTGAAAAGGAAACAGACCATAGAGACAAAACTGAAAACTCTTTTATTTTTTCAAGTTTCAAAGAGCTACTACAAACCATGTTTGATTTAGAGTTCCAAATTCATCTATCTATATAAGAGAGAACAGAGTGAAACCTACATATAAAAACAGCTGCTGTAGGTGAACGCTTCAACCTAGAAGAACACAATTTGGTGAGCCAAGTGGGATTTGTGTACTGACCATTACCACCACGTATCATCAAGATTGGGTGAAAAAAATATTTGCTGGTATTTCGGAAACTCGTTATTTCTTAGAAGCTTGGCAATCCCTCTCAATCAAAGTGCTTCTCCACAGTCTGTGCCTAGGGCTACTTGAAGAGGAAACAAACCATAGAGACAAAACTGAGAACTCCTTTATTTTGTCAAGTTTCAAAGAGCTACTACAAACCATGTTGGATTTAGAGTTCCATATTCATCTATCTATATAGGAGAGATGAGAGTGAAACCTAAATATAAAACTGCTACTGTAGACGAACGCTTCAACCTAGAAGAACACAATTTGGTGAGCCAAGTGGGATTTGTGTACGGATCATTACCACCACGTATCTTCAAGATTGGGTGAAAAAATATTTGCTGGTATTTCGGAAACTCGTTATTTCTTAGAAGCTTGGCAACCCCTCTCAGTGAAAGTGCTTTTCCACAGTCTGTGCCTAGGGCTACTTGAAGAGGACACAAACCATAGAGACAAAACTGAGAACTCCTTTATTTTGTCAAGTTTCAAAGAGCTACTACAAACCATGTTGGATTTAGAGTTCCAAATTCATCTATCTATATAGGAGAGAACAGAGTGAAACCTAAATATAAAAATTGCTACTGTAGACGAACGCTTCAAACTAGAAGAACACAATTTGGTGAGCCAAGTGGGATTTGTGTACTGATCATTACCACCAAGAATCATCAAGATTGGTTGAAAAAGTATTTCCTGGTGTTTCGGAAACTCATTATTCCTTAGAGGCTTGGCAACCCATGTCAATGTAAGTGCTTTTCCAGAGTCTGTGCCTAGGGCTACTTGAAGAGGAAACAAACCATAGAGACGAAACTGAGAACTCCTTTATTTTGTTAAGTTTCAAAGAGCTACTACAAACCATGTTGGATAAAGAGTTCCAAATTCATGTAACTATATAGGAGAGATGAGAGTGAAACCTAAATATAAAAACTGCTACTGAAGACGAACGCTTCAACCTAGAAGAACACAATTTGGTGAGCCAACTGGGATTTGTGTACTGATCATTACCACCAAGTATTATCAAGATTGGGTGAAATAATATTTCCTGGTGTTTCGGAAACTCGTTATTTCTTAGAAGCTTGGCAACCCCTCTCAATGTAAGTGCTTTTCCAGAGTCTGTGCCTAGGGCTACTTGAAGAGGAAACAAATTATAGAGACAAAACTGAGAACTCCTTTATTTTGTCAAGTTTCAAAAAGATACTACAAACCATGTTAGATATAGAGTTCCAAATTCATCTATCTATATAGGAGAGAACAGAGTGAAACCTAAATATAAAAACTGCTACTATAGACGAACGCTTCAACCTAGAAGAACACAATTTGGTGAGCCAAGTGGGATTTGTGTACTGATCATTACCACCAGGAATCATGAAGATTGGGTGAAAAAATATTTGCTGGTATTTCGGAAACTCGTTATTTCTTAGAAGCTTGGCAACCCCTCTCAATGAAAGTGCTTTTCCACAGTCTGTGCCTAGGGCTACTTGAAGAGGAAACATACCATAGAGACAAAACTGAGAACTCCTTTATTTTGTCAAGTTTCAAAGAGCTACTACAAACCATGTTGTATTTAGAGTTCCAAATTCATGTAACTATATAGGAGAGATGAGAGTGAAAGCTAAATATAAAATCTGCTACTGAAGACGAACGCTTCAACCTAGAAGAACACAATTTGGTGAGCCAAGTGGGATTTGTGTACTGATCATTACCACCAAGTATTATCAAGATTGGGTGAAATAATATTTCCTGGTGTTTCGGAAACTCGTTATTTCTTAGAAGCTTGGCAACCCCTCTCAATGTAAGTGCTTTTCCAGAGTCTGTGCATAGGGCTACTTGAAGAGGAAACAAATTATAGAGACAAAACTGAGAACTCCTTTATTTTGTCAAGTTTCAAAAAGATACTACAAACCATGTTAGATATAGAGTTCCAAATTCATCTATCTATATAGGAGAGAACAGAGTGAACCCTAAATATAAAAACTGCTACTGTAGACGAACGTTTCAACCTAGAAGAACAAAATTTGGTGAGCCAAGTGGGATTTGTGTACTGATCATTACCCGCAAGAATCATCAAGATTGGGTGAAAAAATATTTGCTGGTATTTCGGTAACTCGTTATTTCTTAGAAGCTTGGCAACCCCTCTCAATGAAAGTGCTTTTCCACAGTCTGTGCCTAGGGCTACTTGAAGAGGAAACAAACCATAGAGACAAAACTGAGAACTCATTTATTTTGTCAAGTTTCAAGGAGCTACTACAAACCATGTTGGATTTAGAGTTCCAAATTCATCTCTCTATATAGGAGAGATGAGAGTGAAACCTAAATATAAAAACTGCTACTGTAGACGAACGCTTCAACCTAGAAGAACACAATATGGTGAGCCAAGTGGGATTTGTGTACTGATCATTACCACCACGTATTATCAAGATTGGGTGAAATAATATTAGCTAGTATTTCGGAAACTTGTAATTTCATAGACGCTTGGCAACCCCTCTCAATGAAAATGCTTTTCCACAGTCTGTGCCTAAGGCTACTTGAAAAGTAAACAGACCATAGAGACAAAACTGAAAACTCTTTTATTTTTTCAAGTTTCAAAGAGCTACTACAAACCATGTTTGATTTCGAGTTCCAAATTCATCTATCTATATAAGAGAGAACATAGTGAAACCTACATATAAAAACAGCTGCTGTAGGTGAACGCTTCAACCTAGAAGAACACAATTTGGTGAGCCAAGTGGGATTTGTGTACTCACCATTACCACCACGTATCATCAAGTTGGGTGAAAAAAATATTTGCTGGTATTTCGGAAACTCGTTATTTCTTAGAAGCTTGGCAATCCCTCTCAATCAAAGTGCTTCTCCACAGTCTGTGCCTAGGGCTACTTGAAGAGGAAACAAACCATAGAGACAAAACTGAGAACTCCTTTATTTTGTTAAGTTTCAAAGAGCTACTACAAATATGATGGATTTAGAGTTCCAAATTATTCTATCTATATAGGGGAGAACAGAGGGAAACCTAAATATAAAAACTGCTACTGTAGAGGAACGCTTCAAACTAGAAGTACACAATTTGGTGAGCCAAGTGGGATTTGTGTACTGATCATTACCACCAAGAATCATCAAGATTGGGTGAAAAAAATATTAGCTGGTATTTCGGAAACTCGTTATTTCTTAGAAGCTTGGCAACCCCTCTCAATGAAAGTGCTTTTTACAGTCTGTGCCTAGGGCTACTTGAAGAGGAAACAAACCATAGAGACAAAACTGAGAACTCCTTTATTTTGTCAAGTTTCAAAGAGCTACTACAAACCATGTTGGATTTAGAGTTCCAAATTCATGTATCTATGTAGGAGAGATGAGAGTGAAACCTAAATATAAAAACTGCTACTGAAGACGAACGCTTCAACCTAGAAGAACACAATTTGGTGAGCCAAGTGGGATTTGTGTACTGATCATTACCACCAAGTATTATCAAGATTGGGTGAAAAAATATTTGCTGGTATTTCGGCAACTCGTTATTTCTTAGAAGCTTGGCAACCCCTCTCAATGAAAGTGATTTTCCACAGTCTGTGCCTAGGGCTACTTGAAGAGGAAACAAACCATAGAGACAAAACTGAGAACTCCTTTATTTTGTCAAGTTTCAAAGAGCTACTACAAACCATGTTGGATTTAGAGTACCAAATTCATCTATCTATGTAGGAGAGAACAGAGTGAAACCTAAATATAAAAACTGCTACTGTAGAGGAGCGCTTCAACCTAGAAGAACACAATTTGGTGAGCCAAGTGGGATTTGTGTACTGATCATTACCACCACGTATCATCAAGATTGGGTGAAAAAATATTTGCTGGTATTTCGGACACTCGTTATTTCTTAGAAGCTTGGCAACCCCTCTCAATGAAAGTGCTTTTCCACAGTCTGTGCCTAGGGCTACTTGAAGAGGAAACAAACCGTAGAGACAAAACTGAGAACTCATTTATTTTGTCAAGTTTCAAGGAGCTACTACAAACCATGTTGGATTTAGAGTTCCAAATTCATCTCTCTATATAGGAGAGATGAGAGTGAAACCTAAATATAAAAACTGCTACTGTAGACGAACGCTTCAACCTAGAAGAACACAATATGGTGAGCCAAGTGGGATTTGTGTACTGATCATTACCACCACGTATCATCAAGATTGGGTGAAATAATATTAGCTAGTATTTCGGAAACTTGTAATTTCATAGACGCTTGGCAACCCCTCTCAATGAAAATGCTTTTCCACAGTCTGTGCCTAAGGCTACTTGAAAAGGAAACAGACCATAGAGACAAAACTGAAAACTCTTTTATTTTTTCAAGTTTCAAAGAGCTACTACAAACCATGTTTGATTTCGAGTTCCAAATTCATCTATCTATATAAGAGAGAACAGAGTGAAACCTACATATAAAAACAGCTGCTGTAGGTGAACGCTTCAACCTAGAAGAACACAATTTGGTGAGCCAAGTGGGATTTGTGTACTGACCATTACCACGACGTATCATCAAGATTGGGTGAAAAAAATATTTGCTGGTATTTCGGAAACTCGTTATTTCTTAGAAGCTTGGCAATCCCTCTCAATCAAAGTGCTTCTCCACAGTCTGTGCCTAGGGCTACTTGAAGAGGAAACAAACCATAGAGACAAAACTGAGAACTCCATTATTTTGTCAAGTTTCAAAGAGGTACTACAAACCATGTTGGATTTAGAGTTCCAAATTCATCAATCTATATAGGAGAGATGAGAGTGAAACCTAAATATAAAAACTGATACTGTAGACGAACGCTTCAACCTAGAAGAACACAATTTGGTGAGCCAAGTGGGATTTGTGTACTGATCATTACCACCACGTATCATCAAGATTGGGTGAAAAAATATTTGCTGGTATTTCAGACACTCGTTATTTCTTAGAAGCTTGGCAACCCCTCTCAATGAAAGTGCTTTTCCACAGTCTGTGCCTAGGGCTACTTGAAGAGGAAACAAACCATAGAGACAAAACTGAGAACTCCTTTGTTTTGTCAAGTTTCAAAGAGCTACTACAAACCATGTTGGATTTAGAGTTCCAAATTCATCTATCTATATAGGAGAGAACAGAGTGAAACCTAAATATAAAAACTGCTACTGTAGACGAACGTTTCAACCTAGAAGAACACAATTTGGTGAGCCAAGTGGGATTTGTGTACTGATCATTACCACCAGGAATCATCAAGATTGGGTGAAAAAATATTTGCTGGTATTTCGGAAACTCGTTATTTTTTAGGAGCTTGGAAACCCCTCTCAATGAAAGTGCTTTTCCACAGTCTGTGCCTAGGGCTACTTGAAGAGGAAACAAACCGTAGAGACAAAACTGAGAACTCATTTATTTTGTCAAGTTTCAAGGAGCTACTACAAACCATGTTGGATTTAGAGTTCCAAATTCATCTCTCTATATAGGAGAGATGAGAGTGAAACCTAAATATAAAAACTGCTACTGTAGACGAACGCTTCAACCTAGAAGAACACAATATGGTGAGCCAAGTGGGATTTGTGTACTGATCATTACCACCACGTATCATCAAGTTTGGGTGAAATAATATTAGCTAGTATTTCGGAAACTTGTAATTTCATAGACGCTTGGCAACCCCTCTCAATGAAAATGCTTTTCCACAGTCTGTGCCTAAGGCTACTTGAAAAGGAAACAGACCATAGAGACAAAACTGAAAACTCTTTTATTTTTTCAAGTTTCAAAGAGCTACTACAAACCATGTTTGATTTAGAGTTCCAAATTCATCTATCTATATAAGAGAGAACAGAGTGAAACCTACATATAAAAACAGCTGCTGTAGGTGAACGCTTCAACCTAGAAGAACACAATTTGGTGAGCCAAGTGGGATTTGTGTACTGACCATTACCACCACGTATCATCAAGATTGGGTGAAAAAAATATTTGCTGGTATTTCGGAAACTCGTTATTTCTTAGAAGCTTGGCAATCCCTCTCAATCAAAGTGCTTCTCCACAGTCTGTGCCTAGGGCTACTTGAAGAGGAAACAAACCATAGAGACAAAACTGAGAACTCCTTTATTTTGTCAAGTTTCAAAGAGCTACTACAAACCATGTTGGATTTAGAGTTCCATATTCATCTATCTATATAGGAGAGATGAGAGTGAAACCTAAATATAAAACTGCTACTGTAGACGAACGCTTCAACCTAGAAGAACACAATTTGGTGAGCCAAGTGGGATTTGTGTACGGATCATTACCACCACGTATCTTCAAGATTGGGTGAAAAAATATTTGCTGGTATTTCGGAAACTCGTTATTTCTTAGAAGCTTGGCAACCCCTCTCAGTGAAAGTGCTTTTCCACAGTCTGTGCCTAGGGCTACTTGAAGAGGACACAAACCATAGAGACAAAACTGAGAACTCCTTTATTTTGTCAAGTTTCAAAGAGCTACTACAAACCATGTTGGATTTAGAGTTCCAAATTCATCTATCTATATAGGAGAGAACAGAGTGAAACCTAAATATAAAAATTGCTACTGTAGACGAACGCTTCAAACTAGAAGAACACAATTTGGTGAGCCAAGTGGGATTTGTGTACTGATCATTACCACCAAGAATCATCAAGATTGGTTGAAAAAGTATTTCCTGGTGTTTCGGAAACTCATTATTCCTTAGAGGCTTGGCAACCCATGTCAATGTAAGTGCTTTTCCAGAGTCTGTGCCTAGGGCTACTTGAAGAGGAAACAAACCATAGAGACGAAACTGAGAACTCCTTTATTTTGTTAAGTTTCAAAGAGCTACTACAAACCATGTTGGATAAAGAGTTCCAAATTCATGTAACTATATAGGAGAGATGAGAGTGAAACCTAAATATAAAAACTGCTACTGAAGACGAACGCTTCAACCTAGAAGAACACAATTTGGTGAGCCAACTGGGATTTGTGTACTGATCATTACCACCAAGTATTATCAAGATTGGGTGAAATAATATTTCCTGGTGTTTCGGAAACTCGTTATTTCTTAGAAGCTTGGCAACCCCTCTCAATGTAAGTGCTTTTCCAGAGTCTGTGCCTAGGGCTACTTGAAGAGGAAACAAATTATAGAGACAAAACTGAGAACTCCTTTATTTTGTCAAGTTTCAAAAAGATACTACAAACCATGTTAGATATAGAGTTCCAAATTCATCTATCTATATAGGAGAGAACAGAGTGAAACCTAAATATAAAAACTGCTACTATAGACGAACGCTTCAACCTAGAAGAACACAATTTGGTGAGCCAAGTGGGATTTGTGTACTGATCATTACCACCAGGAATCATGAAGATTGGGTGAAAAAATATTTGCTGGTATTTCGGAAACTCGTTATTTCTTAGAAGCTTGGCAACCCCTCTCAATGAAAGTGCTTTTCCACAGTCTGTGCCTAGGGCTACTTGAAGAGGAAACATACCATAGAGACAAAACTGAGAACTCCTTTATTTTGTCAAGTTTCAAAGAGCTACTACAAACCATGTTGTATTTAGAGTTCCAAATTCATGTAACTATATAGGAGAGATGAGAGTGAAAGCTAAATATAAAATCTGCTACTGAAGACGAACGCTTCAACCTAGAAGAACACAATTTGGTGAGCCAAGTGGGATTTGTGTACTGATCATTACCACCAAGTATTATCAAGATTGGGTGAAATAATATTTCCTGGTGTTTCGGAAACTCGTTATTTCTTAGAAGCTTGGCAACCCCTCTCAATGTAAGTGCTTTTCCAGAGTCTGTGCATAGGGCTACTTGAAGAGGAAACAAATTATAGAGACAAAACTGAGAACTCCTTTATTTTGTCAAGTTTCAAAAAGATACTACAAACCATGTTAGATATAGAGTTCCAAATTCATCTATCTATATAGGAGAGAACAGAGTGAACCCTAAATATAAAAACTGCTACTGTAGACGAACGTTTCAACCTAGAAGAACAAAATTTGGTGAGCCAAGTGGGATTTGTGTACTGATCATTACCCGCAAGAATCATCAAGATTGGGTGAAAAAATATTTGCTGGTATTTCGGTAACTCGTTATTTCTTAGAAGCTTGGCAACCCCTCTCAATGAAAGTGCTTTTCCACAGTCTGTGCCTAGGGCTACTTGAAGAGGAAACAAACCATAGAGACAAAACTGAGAACTCATTTATTTTGTCAAGTTTCAAGGAGCTACTACAAACCATGTTGGATTTAGAGTTCCAAATTCATCTCTCTATATAGGAGAGATGAGAGTGAAACCTAAATATAAAAACTGCTACTGTAGACGAACGCTTCAACCTAGAAGAACACAATATGGTGAGCCAAGTGGGATTTGTGTACTGATCATTACCACCACGTATTATCAAGATTGGGTGAAATAATATTAGCTAGTATTTCGGAAACTTGTAATTTCATAGACGCTTGGCAACCCCTCTCAATGAAAATGCTTTTCCACAGTCTGTGCCTAAGGCTACTTGAAAAGTAAACAGACCATAGAGACAAAACTGAAAACTCTTTTATTTTTTCAAGTTTCAAAGAGCTACTACAAACCATGTTTGATTTCGAGTTCCAAATTCATCTATCTATATAAGAGAGAACATAGTGAAACCTACATATAAAAAACAGCTGCTGTAGGTGAACGCTTCAACCTAGAAGAACACAATTTGGTGAGCCAAGTGGGATTTGTGTACTCACCATTACCACCACGTATCATCAAGTTGGGTGAAAAAAATATTTGCTGGTATTTCGGAAACTCGTTATTTCTTAGAAGCTTGGCAATCCCTCTCAATCAAAGTGCTTCTCCACAGTCTGTGCCTAGGGCTACTTGAAGAGGAAACAAACCATAGAGACAAAACTGAGAACTCCTTTATTTTGTTAAGTTTCAAAGAGCTACTACAAATATGATGGATTTAGAGTTCCAAATTATTCTATCTATATAGGGGAGAACAGAGGGAAACCTAAATATAAAAACTGCTACTGTAGAGGAACGCTTCAAACTAGAAGTACACAATTTGGTGAGCCAAGTGGGATTTGTGTACTGATCATTACCACCAAGAATCATCAAGATTGGGTGAAAAAAATATTAGCTGGTATTTCGGAAACTCGTTATTTCTTAGAAGCTTGGCAACCCCTCTCAATGAAAGTGCTTTTTACAGTCTGTGCCTAGGGCTACTTGAAGAGGAAACAAACCATAGAGACAAAACTGAGAACTCCTTTATTTTGTCAAGTTTCAAAGAGCTACTACAAACCATGTTGGATTTAGAGTTCCAAATTCATGTATCTATGTAGGAGAGATGAGAGTGAAACCTAAATATAAAAACTGCTACTGAAGACGAACGCTTCAACCTAGAAGAACACAATTTGGTGAGCCAAGTGGGATTTGTGTACTGATCATTACCACCAAGTATTATCAAGATTGGGTGAAAAAATATTTGCTGGTATTTCGGCAACTCGTTATTTCTTAGAAGCTTGGCAACCCCTCTCAATGAAAGTGATTTTCCACAGTCTGTGCCTAGGGCTACTTGAAGAGGAAACAAACCATAGAGACAAAACTGAGAACTCCTTTATTTTGTCAAGTTTCAAAGAGCTACTACAAACCATGTTGGATTTAGAGTACCAAATTCATCTATCTATGTAGGAGAGAACAGAGTGAAACCTAAATATAAAAACTGCTACTGTAGAGGAGCGCTTCAACCTAGAAGAACACAATTTGGTGAGCCAAGTGGGATTTGTGTACTGATCATTACCACCACGTATCATCAAGATTGGGTGAAAAAATATTTGCTGGTATTTCGGACACTCGTTATTTCTTAGAAGCTTGGCAACCCCTCTCAATGAAAGTGCTTTTCCACAGTCTGTGCCTAGGGCTACTTGAAGAGGAAACAAACCGTAGAGACAAAACTGAGAACTCATTTATTTTGTCAAGTTTCAAGGAGCTACTACAAACCATGTTGGATTTAGAGTTCCAAATTCATCTCTCTATATAGGAGAGATGAGAGTGAAACCTAAATATAAAAACTGCTACTGTAGACGAACGCTTCAACCTAGAAGAACACAATATGGTGAGCCAAGTGGGATTTGTGTACTGATCATTACCACCACGTATCATCAAGATTGGGTGAAATAATATTAGCTAGTATTTCGGAAACTTGTAATTTCATAGACGCTTGGCAACCCCTCTCAATGAAAATGCTTTTCCACAGTCTGTGCCTAAGGCTACTTGAAAAGGAAACAGACCATAGAGACAAAACTGAAAACTCTTTTATTTTTTCAAGTTTCAAAGAGCTACTACAAACCATGTTTGATTTCGAGTTCCAAATTCATCTATCTATATAAGAGAGAACAGAGTGAAACCTACATATAAAAACAGCTGCTGTAGGTGAACGCTTCAACCTAGAAGAACACAATTTGGTGAGCCAAGTGGGATTTGTGTACTGACCATTACCACCACGTATCATCAAGATTGGGTGAAAAAAATATTTGCTGGTATTTCGGAAACTCGTTATTTCTTAGAAGCTTGGCAATCCCTCTCAATCAAAGTGCTTCTCCACAGTCTGTGCCTAGGGCTACTTGAAGAGGAAACAAACCATAGAGACAAAACTGAGAACTCCATTATTTTGTCAAGTTTCAAAGAGGTACTACAAACCATGTTGGATTTAGAGTTCCAAATTCATCAATCTATATAGGAGAGATGAGAGTGAAACCTAAATATAAAAACTGATACTGTAGACGAACGCTTCAACCTAGAAGAACACAATTTGGTGAGCCAAGTGGGATTTGTGTACTGATCATTACCACCACGTATCATCAAGATTGGGTGAAAAAATATTTGCTGGTATTTCAGACACTCGTTATTTCTTAGAAGCTTGGCAACCCCTCTCAATGAAAGTGCTTTTCCACAGTCTGTGCCTAGGGCTACTTGAAGAGGAAACAAACCATAGAGACAAAACTGAGAACTCCTTTGTTTTGTCAAGTTTCAAAGAGCTACTACAAACCATGTTGGATTTAGAGTTCCAAATTCATCTATCTATATAGGAGAGAACAGAGTGAAACCTAAATATAAAAACTGCTACTGTAGACGAACGTTTCAACCTAGAAGAACACAATTTGGTGAGCCAAGTGGGATTTGTGTACTGATCATTACCACCAGGAAACATCAAGATTGGGTGAAAAAAATATTTGCTGGTATTTCGGAAACTCGTTATTTCTTAGAAGCTTGGCAATCACTCTCAATCAAAGTGCTTCTCCACAGTCTGTGCCTAGGGCTACTTGAAGAGGAAACAAACCATAGAGACAAAACTGAGAACTCCTTTATTTTGTCAAGTTTCAAAGAGCTACTACAAACCATGTTGGATTTAGAGTTCCATATTCATCTATCTATATAGGAGAGATGAGAGTGAAACCTAAATATAAAACTGCTACTGTAGACGAACGCTTCAACCTAGAAGAACACAATTTGGTGAGCCAAGTGGGATTTGTGTACGGATCATTACCACCACGTATCTTCAAGATTGGGTGAAAAAATATTTGCTGGTATTTCGGAAACTCGTTATTTCTTAGAAGCTTGGCAACCCCTCTGAATGAAAGTGCTTTTCCACAGTCTGTGCCTAGGGCTACTTGAAGAGGACACAAACCATAGAGACAAAACTGAGAACTCCTTTATTTTGTCAAGTTTCAAAGAGCTACTACAAACCATGTTGGATTTAGAGTTCCAAATTCATCTATCTATATAGGAGAGAACAGAGTGAAACCTAAATATAAAAATTGCTACTGTAGACGAACGCTTCAAACTAGAAGAACACAATTTGGTGAGCCAAGTGGGATTTGTGTACTGATCATTACCACCAAGAATCATCAAGATTGGTTGAAAAAGTATTTCCTGGTGTTTCGGAAACTCATTATTCCTTAGAGGCTTGGCAACCCATGTCAATGTAAGTGCTTTTCCAGAGTCTGTGCCTAGGGCTACTTGAAGAGGAAACAAACCATAGAGACGAAACTGAGAACTCCTTTATTTTGTTAAGTTTCAAAGAGCTACTACAAACCATGTTGGATTTAGAGTTCCAAATTCATGTAACTATATAGGAGAGATGAGAGTGAAACCTAAATATAAAAACTGCTACTGAAGACGAACGCTTCAACCTAGAAGAACACAATTTGGTGAGCCAAGTGGGATTTGTGTACTGATCATTACCACCAAGTATTATCAAGATTGGGTGAAATAATATTTCCTGGTGTTTCGGAAACTCGTTATTTCTTAGAAGCTTGGCAACCCCTCTCAATGTAAGTGCTTTTCCAGAGTCTGTGCCTAGGGATACATGAAGAGGAAACAAATTATAGAGACAAAACTGAGAACTCCTTTATTTTGTCAAGTTTCAAAAAGATACTACAAACCATGTTAGATATAGAGTTCCAAATTCATCTATCTATATAGGAGAGAACAGAGTGAAACCTAAATATAAAAACTGCTACTGTAGACGAACGCTTCAACCTAGAAGAACACAATTTGGTGAGCCAAGTGGGATTTGTGTACTGATCATTACCACCAGGAATCATGAAGATTGGGTGAAAAAATATTTGCTGGTATTTCGGAAACTCGTTATTTCTTAGAAGCTTGGCAACCCCTCTCAATGAAAGTGCTTTTCCACAGTCTGTGCCTAGGGCTACTTGAAGAGGAAACATACCATAGAGACAAAACTGAGAACTCCTTTATTTTGTCAAGTTTCAAAGAGCTACTACAAACCATGTTGTATTTAGAGTTCCAAATTCATGTAACTATATAGGAGAGATGAGAGTGAAACCTAAATATAAAATCTGCTACTGAAGACGAACGCTTCAACCTAGAAGAACACAATTTGGTGAGCCAAGTGGGATTTGTGTACTGATCATTACCACCAAGTATTATCAAGATTGGGTGAAATAATATTTCCTGGTGTTTCGGAAACTCGTTATTTCTTAGAAGCTTGGCAACCCCTCTCAATGTAAGTGCTTTTCCAGAGTCTGTGCATAGGGCTACTTGAAGAGGAAACAAATTATAGAGACAAAACTGAGAACTCCTTTATTTTGTCAAGTTTCAAAAAGATACTACAAACCATGTTAGATATAGAGTTCCAAATTCATCTATCTATATAGGAGAGAACAGAGTGAACCCTAAATATAAAAACTGCTACTGTAGACGAACTTTTCAACCTAGAAGAACAAAATTTGGTGAGCCAAGTGGGATTTGTGTACTGATCATTACCCGCAGAATCATGAAGATTGGGTGAAAAAATATTTGCTGGTATTTCGGTAACTCGTTATTTCTTAGAAGCTTGGCAACCCCTCTCAATGAAAGTGCTTTTCCACTGTCTGTGCCTAGGGCTACTTGAAGAGGAAACAAACCGTAGAGACAAAACTGAGAACTCATTTATTTTGTCAAGTTTCAAGGAGCTACTACAAACCATGTTGGATTTAGAGTTCCAAATTCATGTATCTATATAGGAGAGATGAGAGTGAAACCTAAATATAAAAACTGCTACTGTAGACGAACGCTTCAACCTAGAAGAACACAATATGGTGAGCCAAGTGGGATTTGTGTACTGATCATTACCACCACGTATTATCAAGATTGGGTGAAATAATATTAGCTAGTATTTCGGAAACTTGTAATTTCATAGACGCTTGGCAACCCCTCTCAATGAAAATGCTTTTCCACAGTCTGTGCCTAAGGCTACTTGAAAAGTAAACACACCATAGAGACAAAACTGAAAACTCTTTTATTTTTTCAAGTTTCAAAGAGCTACTACAAACCATGTTTGATTTCGAGTTCCAAATTCATCTATCTATATAAGAGAGAACATAGTGAAACCTACATATAAAAACATCTGCTGTAGGTGAACGCTTCAACCTAGAAGAACACAATTTGGTGAGCCAAGTGGGATTTGTGTACTGACCATTACCACCACGTATCTTCAAGATTGGGTGAAAAAATATTTGCTGGTATTTCGGAAACTCGTTATTTCTTAGAAGCTTGGCAACCCCTCTCAATGAAAGTGCTTTTCCACAGTCTGTGCCTAGGGCTACTTGAAGAGGAAACAAACCATAGAGACGAAACTGAGAACTCCTTTATTTTGTTAAGTTTCAAAGAGCTACTAAAAATATGTTGGATTTAGAGTTCCAAATTCTTCTATCTATATAGGGGAGAACAGAGGGAAACCTAAATATAAAAACTGCTACTGTAGAGGAACGCTTCAACCTAGAAGAACACAATTTGGTGAGCCAAGTGGGATTTGTGTACTGACCATTACCACCACGTATCATCAAGATTGGGTGAAAAAAATATTTGCTGGTATTTCGGAAACTTGTTATTTCTTAGAAGCTTGGCAATCCCTCTCAATCAAAGTGCTTCTCCACAGTCTGTGCCTAGGACTACTTGAAGAGGAAACAAACCATAGAGACAAAACTGAGAACTCCTTTATTTTGTCAAGTTTCAAAGAGCTACTACAAACTATGTTGTATTTAGAGTTCCAAATTCATCTATCTATATAGGAGAGATGAGAGTGAAACCTAAATATAAAAACTGCTACTGTAGACGAACGCTTCAACCTAGAAGAACACAATTTGGTGAGCCAAGTGGGATTTGAGTACGGATCATTACCACCACGTATCTTCAAGATTGGGTGAAAAAATATTTGCTGGTATTTCGGAAACTCGTTATTTCTTAGAAGCTTGGCAACCCCCCTCAATGAAAGTGCTTTTCCACAGTCTGTGCCAAGGGCTACTTGAAGAGGACACAAACCATAGAGACAAAACTGAGAACTCCTTTATTTTGTCAAGTTTCAAAGAGCTACTACAAACCATGTTGGATTTAGAGTTCCAAATTCATCTATCTATATAGGAGAGAACAGAGTGAAACCTAAATATAAAAATTGCTACTGTAGACGAACGCTTCAACCTAGAAGAACACAATTTGGTGAGCCAAGTGGGATTTGTGTACTGATCATTACCACCAAGAATCATCAAGATTGGGTGAAAAAGTATTTCCTGGTGTTTCGGAAACTCGTTATTTCTTAGAGGCTGGGCAACCCCTCTCAATGTAAGTGCTTTTCCAGAGTCTGTGCCTAGGGCTACTTGAAGAGGAAACAAACCATAGAGACAAAACTGAGAACTCCTTTATTTTGTTAAGTTTCAAAGAGCTACTACAAATATGATGGATTTAGAGTTCCAAATTATTCTATCTATATAGGGGAGAACAGAGGGAAACCTAAATATAAAAACTGCTACTGTAGAGGAGCGCTTCAACCTAGAAGAACACAATTTGGTGAGCCAAGTGGGATTTGTGTACTGATCATTACCACCAAGAATCATCAAGATTGGGTGAAAAAATATTTGCTGGTATTTCGGAAACTCGTTATTTCTTAGAAGCTTGGCAACCCCTCTCAATGAAAGTGCTTTTCCACAGTGTGTGCCTAGGGCTACTTGAAGAGGAAACAAACCATAGAGACAAAACTGATATCTCCTTTATTTTGTCAAGTTTCAAAGAGCTACTACAAACCATGTTGGATTTAGAGTTCCAAATTCATGTAACTATATAGGAGAGATGAGAGTGAAACCTAAATATAAAAACTGCTACTGAAGACGAACGCTTCAACCTAGAAGAACACAATTTGGTGAGCCAAGTGGGATTTGTGTACTGATCATTACCACCAAGTATTATCAAGATTGGGTGAAATAATATTTCCTGGTGTTTCGGAAACTCATTATTTCTTAGAAGCTTGGCAACCCCTCTCAATGTAAGTGCTTTTCCAGAGTCTGTGCCTAGGGCTACTTGAAGAGGAAACAAATTACAGAGACAAAACTGAGAACTCCTTTATTTTGTCAAGTTTCAAAAAGATACTACAAACCATGTTAGATATAGAGTTCCAAATTCATCTATCTATATAGGAGAGAACAGAGTGAAACCTAAATATAAAAACTGCTACTGTGTACGAACGTTTCAACCTAGAAGAACAAAATTTGGTGAGCCAAGTGGGATTTGTGTACTGATCATTACCCGCAAGAATCATCAAGATTGGGTGAAAAAATATTTGCTGGTATTTCGGTAACTCGTTATTTCTTAGAAGCTTGGCAACCCCTCTCAATGAAAGTGCATTTCCACAGTCTGTGCCTAGGGCTACTTGAAGAGGAAACAAACCATAGAGACAAAACTGAGAACTTTTTTATTTTGTCAAGTTTCAAAGAGCTACTACAAACCATGTTGGATTTAGAGATCCAAATTCATCAATCTATATAGGAGAGAACAGAGTGAAACCTAAATATAAAAACTGCTACTGTAGACGAACACTTCAACCTAGAAGAACACAATTTGGTGAGCCAAGTGGGATTTGTGTACTGATCATTACCACCACGTATCATCAAGATTGGGTGAGAAAATATTTGCTGGTATTTCGGAAACTCGTTATTTCTTAGAACCTTGGCAACCCCTCTCAATGAAAGTGCTTTTCCACAGTCTGTGCCTAGGGCTACTTGAAGCGGAAACAAACCATAGAGACAAAACTGAGAACTCCTTTGTTTTGTCAAGTTTCAAAGAGCTACTACAAACCATGTTGGATTTAGAGTTCCAAATTCATCTATCTATATAGGAGAGAACAGAGTGAAACCTAAATATAAAAACTGCTACTGTAGACGAACGCTTCAACCTAGAAGAACACAATATGGTGAGCCAAGTGGGATTTGTGTACTGATCATTACCACCACGTATCATCAAGATTGGGTGAAAAAATATTTGCTGGTATTTCGGAAACTCGTTATTTCTTAGAAGCTTGGCAACCCCTCTCAATGAAAGTGCTTTTCCACAGTCTGTGCCTAGGGCTACTTGAAGAGGAAACAAACCATAGAGACAAAACTGAGAACTCCTTTGTTTTGTCAAGTTTCAAAGAGCTACTACAAACCATGTTGGATTTAGAGTTCCAAATTCATCTATCTATATAGGAGAGAACAGAGTGAAACCTAAATATAAAAACTGCTACTGTAGACGAACGCTTCAACCTAGAAGAACACAATTTGGTGAGCCAAGTGGGATTTGTGTACTGATCATTACCACCAAGAATCATCAAGATTGGGTGAAAAAATATTTGCTGGTATTTCGGAAACTCGTTATTTTTTAGAAGCTTGGCAACCCCTCTCAATGAAAGTGCTTTTCCACAGTCTGTGCCTAGGGCTACTTGAAGAGGAAACAAACCATAGAGACAAAACTGAGAACTCATTTATTTTGTCAAGTTTCAAAGAGCTACTACAAACCATGTTGGATTTAGAGTTCCAAATTCATCTCTCTATATAAGAGAGAACAGAGTGAAACCTACATATAAATACAGCTGCTGTAGGTGAACGCTTCAACCTAGAAGAACACAATTTGGTGAGCCAAGTGGGATTTGTGTACTGACCATTACCACACGTATCATCAAGATTGGGTGAAAAAAAATATTTGCTGGTATTTCGGAAACTCGTTATTTCTTTGAAGCTTGGCAATCCCTCTCAATCAAAGTGCTTCTCCACAGTCTGTGCCTAGGGCTACTTGAAGAGGAAACAAACCATACAAAACTGAGAACTCCTTTATTTTGTCAAGTTTCAAAGAGCTACTACAAACCATGTTGGATTTAGAGTTCCAAATTCATGTATCTATGTAGGAGAGATGAGAGTGAAACCTAAATATAAAAACTGCTACTGAAGACGAAGGCTTCAACCTAGAAGAACACAATTTGGTGAGCCAAGTGGGAATATTGTACTGATCATTACCACCAAGTATTATCAAGATTGGGTGAAAAAATATTTCCTGGTATTTCGGAAACTCGTTATTTCTTAGAAGCTTGGCAACCCCTCTCAATGAAAGTGCTTTTCCACAGTCTGTGCCTAGGGCTACTTGAAGAGGAAACAAACCATAGAGACAAAACTGATATCTCCTTTATTTTGTCAAGTTTCAAAGAGCTACTACAAACCATGTTGGATTTAGAGTTCCAAATTCATGTAACTATATAGGAGAGAT
Source organism: Callospermophilus lateralis (assembly GCF_048772815.1). Taxonomy (NCBI): domain Eukaryota; kingdom Metazoa; phylum Chordata; class Mammalia; order Rodentia; family Sciuridae; genus Callospermophilus; species Callospermophilus lateralis. The sequence continues at coordinate 95,410 of NW_027514829.1, read as the reverse complement.
GAGAGTGAAACCTAAATATAAAAACTGCTACTGAAGACGAACGCTTCAACCTAGAAGAACACAATTTGGTGAGCCAAGTGGGATTTGTGTACTGATCATTACCACCAAGTATTATCAAGATTGGGTGAAATAATATTTCCTGGTGTTTCGGAAACTCATTATTTCTTAGAAGCTTGGCAACCCCTCTCAATGTAAGTGCTTTTCCAGAGTCTGTGCCTAGGGCTACTTGAAGAGGAAACAAATTACAGAGACAAAACTGAGAACTCCTTTATTTTGTCAAGTTTCAAAAAGATACTACAAACCATGTTAGATATAGAGTTCCAAATTCATCTATCTATATAGGAGAGAACAGAGTGAAACCTAAATATAAAAACTGCTACTGTGTACGAACGTTTCAACCTAGAAGAACAAAATTTGGTGAGCCAAGTGGGATTTGTGTACTGATCATTACCCGCAAGAATCATCAAGATTGGGTGAAAAAATATTTGCTGGTATTTCGGTAACTCGTTATTTCTTAGAAGCTTGGCAACCCCTCTCAATGAAAGTGCATTTCCACAGTCTGTGCCTAGGGCTACTTGAAGAGGAAACAAACCATAGAGACAAAACTGAGAACTTTTTTATTTTGTCAAGTTTCAAAGAGCTACTACAAACCATGTTGGATTTAGAGATCCAAATTCATCAATCTATATAGGAGAGAACAGAGTGAAACCTAAATATAAAAACTGCTACTGTAGACGAACACTTCAACCTAGAAGAACACAATTTGGTGAGCCAAGTGGGATTTGTGTACTGATCATTACCACCACGTATCATCAAGATTGGGTGAGAAAATATTTGCTGGTATTTCGGAAACTCGTTATTTCTTAGAACCTTGGCAACCCCTCTCAATGAAAGTGCTTTTCCACAGTCTGTGCCTAGGGCTACTTGAAGCGGAAACAAACCATAGAGACAAAACTGAGAACTCCTTTGTTTTGTCAAGTTTCAAAGAGCTACTACAAACCATGTTGGATTTAGAGTTCCAAATTCATCTATCTATATAGGAGAGAACAGAGTGAAACCTAAATATAAAAACTGCTACTGTAGACGAACGCTTCAACCTAGAAGAACACAATATGGTGAGCCAAGTGGGATTTGTGTACTGATCATTACCACCACGTATCATCAAGATTGGGTGAAAAAATATTTGCTGGTATTTCGGAAACTCGTTATTTCTTAGAAGCTTGGCAACCCCTCTCAATGAAAGTGCTTTTCCACAGTCTGTGCCTAGGGCTACTTGAAGAGGAAACAAACCATAGAGACAAAACTGAGAACTCCTTTGTTTTGTCAAGTTTCAAAGAGCTACTACAAACCATGTTGGATTTAGAGTTCCAAATTCATCTATCTATATAGGAGAGAACAGAGTGAAACCTAAATATAAAAACTGCTACTGTAGACGAACGCTTCAACCTAGAAGAACACAATTTGGTGAGCCAAGTGGGATTTGTGTACTGATCATTACCACCAAGAATCATCAAGATTGGGTGAAAAAATATTTGCTGGTATTTCGGAAACTCGTTATTTTTTAGAAGCTTGGCAACCCCTCTCAATGAAAGTGCTTTTCCACAGTCTGTGCCTAGGGCTACTTGAAGAGGAAACAAACCATAGAGACAAAACTGAGAACTCATTTATTTTGTCAAGTTTCAAAGAGCTACTACAAACCATGTTGGATTTAGAGTTCCAAATTCATCTCTCTATATAAGAGAGAACAGAGTGAAACCTACATATAAATACAGCTGCTGTAGGTGAACGCTTCAACCTAGAAGAACACAATTTGGTGAGCCAAGTGGGATTTGTGTACTGACCATTACCACACGTATCATCAAGATTGGGTGAAAAAAAATATTTGCTGGTATTTCGGAAACTCGTTATTTCTTTGAAGCTTGGCAATCCCTCTCAATCAAAGTGCTTCTCCACAGTCTGTGCCTAGGGCTACTTGAAGAGGAAACAAACCATACAAAACTGAGAACTCCTTTATTTTGTCAAGTTTCAAAGAGCTACTACAAACCATGTTGGATTTAGAGTTCCAAATTCATGTATCTATGTAGGAGAGATGAGAGTGAAACCTAAATATAAAAACTGCTACTGAAGACGAAGGCTTCAACCTAGAAGAACACAATTTGGTGAGCCAAGTGGGAATATTGTACTGATCATTACCACCAAGTATTATCAAGATTGGGTGAAAAAATATTTGCTGGTATTTCGGAAACTCGTTGTTTCTTAGAAGCTTGGAAACCCCTCTCAATGAAAGTGCTTTTCCACAGTCTGTGTTTAGGGCTACTTGAAGAGGAAACAAACCATAGAGACAAAACTGAGAACTCCTTTATTTTGTCAAGTTTCAAAGAGCTAAAACAAACCGTGTTGGATTTAGAGTTCCAAATTCATCTATCTATATAGGAGAGAACAGAGTGAAACCTAAATATAAAAACTGCTGCTGTAGACGAATGCTTCAACCTAGAAGAACACAATTTGGTGAGCCAAGTGGGATTTGTGTACTGGTCATTACCACCAAGAATCATCAAGATTGGGTGAAAAAATATTTGCTGGTATTTCGGAAACTCATTATTTCTTAGAAGATTGGCAACAACTCTCAATGAAAGTGCTTTTCCACAGTCTGTGTTTAGGGCTACTTGAAGAGGAAACAAACCATAGAGACAAAACTGAGAACTCCTTTATTTTGTCAAGTTTCAAAGAGCTAAAACAAACCGTGTTGGATTTAGAGTTCCAAATTCATCTATCTATATAGGAGAGAACAGAGTGAAACCTAAATATAAAAACTGCTGCTCTAGACGAACGCTTCAACCTAGAAGAACACAATTTGGTGAGCCAAGTGGGATTTGTGTACTGATCATTACCACCAAGAATCATCAAGATTGGGTGAAAAAATATTTGCTGGTATTTCGGAAAATCATTATTTCTTAGAAGCTTGGCAACAACTCTCAATGAAAGTGCTTTTCCACAGTCTGTGCCTAGGGCTACTTCAAGAGGAAACAAACCATAGAGACAAAACTGAGATCTCCTTTACTTTGTCAAGTTTCAAAGAGCTACTACAAACCATCTTGGATTTAGAGTTCCAAATTCATGTATCTATATAGGAGAGATGAGAGTGAAACCTAAATATAAAAACTGCTACTGAAGACGAACGCTTCAACCTAGAAGAACACAATTTGGAGAGCCAAGTGGGATTTGTGTACTGATCATTACCACCAAGTATTATCAAGATTGGGTGAAATAATATTTCATGGTGTTTCAGAAACTCGTTATTTCTTAGAAGCTTGGCAACCCCTCTCAATGTAAGTGCTTTTCCAGAGTCTGTGCCTAGGGCTACTTGAAGAGGAAACAAACCATAGAGACAAAACTGAGAACTCCTTTATTTTGTCAAGTTTCAAAAAGATACTACAAACCATGTTAGATATAGAGTTCCAAATTCATCTATCTATATAGCAGAGAACAGAGTGAGACCTAAATATAAAAACTGCTCCTGTAGACGAACGCTTCAACCTAGAAGAACACAATTTGGTGAGCCAAGTGGGATTTGTGTACTGATCATTACCACCACGTATCATCAAGATTGGGTGAAAAAATATTTGCTGGTTTTTCGGAAACTCGTTATTTCTTAGAAGCTTGGCAACCCCTAATAATGAAAGTGCTTTTCCACAGTCTGTGCCTAGGGCTACTAGAAGAGGAAACAAACCATAGAGACAAAACTGAGAACTCCTTTGTTTTGTCAAGTTTCAAAGAGCTACTACAAACCATGTTGGATTTAGAGTTCCAAATTCATCTATCTATATAGGAGAGAACAGAGTGAAACCTAAATATAAAAACTTCTACTGTAGACGAACCCTTCAACCTAGAAGAACACAATTTGGTGAGCCAAGTGGGATTTGTGTACTGATCATTACCACCAAGAAACATCAAGATTGGGTGAAAAAATATTTGCTGGTATTTCGGAAACTCGTTATTTTTTAGAAGCTTCTCAACCCCTCTCAATGAAAGTGCTCTTCCACAGTCTGTGCCTAGGGCTACTTGAAGAGGAAACAAACCATAGAGACAAAACAGAGAACTCATTTATTTTGTCAAGTTTCAAAGAGCTACTACAAACCATGTTGGATTTAGAGTTCCAATTCATCTCTCTATATAGGAGAGATGAGAGTGAAACCTAAATATAAAAACTGCTACTGTAGACGAACGCTTCAACCTAGAAGAACAAAATTTGGTGAGCCAAGTGGGATTTGTGTACTGATCATTACCACCAAGTATCATCAAGATTGGGTGAAAAAATATTAGCTAGTATTTTGGAAACTCGTAATTTCATAGAGGCTTGGCAACCCCTCTCAATGAAAGTGCTTTTTCACAGTCTGTGCCTAAGGCTACTTGAAAAGGAAACAGACCATAGAGACAAAACTGAAAACTCCTTTATTTTTTCAAGTTTCAAAGAGCTACTACAAACCATGTTTGATTTCGAGTTCCAAATTCATCTATCTATATAAGAGAGAACAGAGTGCAACCTACATATAAAAACTGCTACTGTAGACGAACGCTTCAACCTAGAAGAACACAATTTGGTGAGCCAAGTGGGATTTGTGTACGGATCATTACCACCACGTATCTTCAAGATTGGGTGAAAAAATATTTGCTGGTGTTTCGGAAACTCGTTATTTCTTAGAAGCTTGGCAATCCCTCTCAAAGAAAGTGCTTTTCCAGAGACTGTGCCTAGGGCTACTTGAAGAGGAAACAAACCATAGAGACAAAACTGAGAACTCCTTTATTTTGTCAAGTTTCAAAGAGCTACTACAAATATGTTGGATTTAGACTTCCAAATTCTTCTATCTATATAGGGGAGAACAGAGGGAAACCTAAATATAAAAACTGCTACTGCAGAGGAACGCTTCAACCTAGAAGTACACAATTTGGTAAGCCAAGTGGGATTTGTGTACTGATCATTACCACCATGTATCATCAAGATTGGGTGGAAAAATATTTGCTGGTGTTTCGGAAACTCGTTATTTCTTAGAAGCTTGGCAACCCCTCTCAATGAAAGTGCTTCTCCACAGTCTGTGCCTAGGGCTACTTGAAGAGGAAACAAACCATAGAGACAAAACTGAGAACCCCTTTATTTTGTCAAGTTTCAAAGAGCTACTACAAACCATTTTGGATTTAGAGTTCTAAATTCATCTATCTATATATAAGAGAGGAGAGTGAAACCTAAATATAAAAACTGCTACTGTAGGTGAACGCTTCAACCTAGAAGAACACAATTCGGTGAGCCAAGTGGGATTTGTGTACTTACCATTACCACCACGTATCATCAAGATTGGGTGAAAAAAATATTTGCTGGTATTTCGGAAACTCGTTATTTCTTAGAAGCTTGGCAATCCCTCTCAAAGAAAGTGCTTTTCCACAGTCTGTGCCTAGGGCTATTGAAGAGGAAAAAAACCATAGAGACAAAACTGAGAACTCCTTTATTTTGTCTAGTTTCAAAGAGCTACTACAAACCATGTTGGATTTAGAGTTCCAAATTCATCTATCTATATAGGAGAGATGAGAGTGAAACCTAAATATAAAAACTGCTACTGTAGACGAACGCTTCAACCTAGATGAACACAATTTGGTCAGCCAAGTGGGATTTGTGTACTGATCATTACCACCACGTATCTTCAAGATTGGGTGAAAAAATATTTGCTGGTATTTCGGAAACTCGTTATTTCTTAGAAGCTTGGCAACCCCTCTCAATGAAAGTGCTTTTCCACAGTCTGTGCTTAGGGCTACTTGAAGAGGACACAAACCATAGAGACAAAACTGAGAACTCCATTATTTTGTCAAGTTTCAAAGAGCTACTACAAACCATGTTGGATTTAGAGTTCCAAATTCATCTATCTATTTAGGAGAGATGAGAGTGAAACCTAAATATAAAAACGGCTACTGTAGACGAAAGCTTCAACCTAGAAGAACACAATTTGGTGAGCCAAGTGGGATTTGTGTACTGATCATTACCACCAAGAAACATCAAGAATGGGTGAAAAAATATTTGCTGGTATTTCGGAAACTCGTTATTTTTTAGAAGCTTGGCAACCCCTCTCAATGAAAGTGCTCTTCCACAGTCTGTGCCTAGGGCTACTTGAAGAGGAAACAAACCATAGAGACAAAACAGAGAACTCATTTATTTTGTCAAGTTTCAAAGAGCTACTACAAACCATGTTGGATTTAGAGTTCCAAATTCATCTCTCTATATAGGAGAGATGAGAGTGAAACCTAAATATAAAAACTGCTACTGTAGACGAACGCTTCAACCTAGAAGAACAAAATTTGGTGAGCCAAGTGGGATTTGTGTACTGATCATTACCACCACGTATCATCAAGATTGGGTGAAAAAATATTAGCTAGTATTTCGGAAACTCGTAATTTCATAGACGCTTGGCAACCCCTCTCAATGAAAGTGATTTTCCACAGTCTGTGCCTAAGGCTACTTGAAAAGGAAACAGACCATAGAGACAAAACTGAAAACTCCTTTATTTTTTCAAGTTTCAAAGAGCTACTACAAACCATGTTTGATTTCGAGTTCCAAATTCATCTATCTATATAAGAGAGAACAGAGTGCAACCTACATATAAAAACTGCTGCTGTAGGTGAACGCTTCAACCTAGAAGAACACAATTTGGTGAGCCAAGTGGGATTTGTGTACTGACCATTACCACCACGTATCATCAAGATTGGGTGAAAAAAATATTTGCTGGTATTTCGGAAACTCGTTATTTCTTTGAAGCTTGGCAATCCCTCTCAATCAAAGTGCTTCTCCACAGTCTGTGCCTAGGGCTACTTGAAGAGGAAACAAACCATAGAGACAAAACTGAGAACTCCTTTATTTTGTCAAGTTTCAAAGAGCTACTACAAAACATGTTGGATTTAGAGTTCCAAATTCATCTATCTATATAGGAGAGATGAGAGTGAAACCTAAATATAAAAACTGCTACTGTAGACGAACGCTTCAACCTAGAAGAACACAATTTGGTGAGCCAAGTGGGATGTGTGTACGGATCATTACCACCACGTATCTTCAAGATTGGGTGAAAAAATATTTGCTGGTATTTCGGAAACTCGTTATTTCTTAGAAGCTTGGAAACCCCTCTCAATGAAAGTGCTTTTCCACAGTCTGTGCCTAGGGCTACTGGAAGAGGACACAAACCATAGAGACAAAACTGAGAACACCTTTATTTTGTCAAGTTTCAAAGAGCTACTACAAACCATGTTGGATTTAGAGTTCCAAATTCATCTCTCTATATAGGAGAGAACAGAGTGAAACCTAAATATACAAATTGCTACTGTAGACGAACGCTTCAACCTAGAAGAACACAATTTGGTGAGCCAAGTGGGATTTGTGTACTGATCATTACCACCAAGAATCATCAAGATTGGGTGAAAAAGTATTTCCTGGTGTTTCGGAAACTCGTTATTTCTTAGAGGCGTGGCAACCCTTCTCAATGTAAGTGCTTTTCCAGAGACTGTGCCTAGGGCTACTTGAAGAGGAAACAAACCATAGAGACAAAACTGAGAACTCCTTTATTTTGTCAAGTTTCAAAAAGCTACTACAAATATGTGGGATTTAGAGTTCCAAATTCTTCTATCTATATAGGGGAGAACAGAGGGAAACCTAAATATAAAAACTGCTACTGCAGAGGAACGCTTCAACCTAGAAGTACACAATTTGGTAAGCCAAGTGGGATTTGTGTACTGATCATTACCACCATGTATCATGAAGATTAGGTGGAAATATATTTGCTGGTATTTCGGAAACTCGTTATTTCTTAGAAGCTTGGCAACCCCTCTCAATGAAAGTGCTTCTCCACAGTCTGTGCCTAGGGCTACTTGAAGAGGAAACAAACCATAGAGGCAAAACTGAGAACTACTTTATTTTGTCAAGTTTCAAAGAGCTACTACAAACCATTTTGGATTTAGAGTTCTAAATTCATCTATCTATATATAAGAGATGAGAGTGAAACCTAAATATAAAAACTGCTACTGTAGGTGAACGCTTCAACCTAGAAGAACACAATTCGGTGAGCCAAGTGGGATTTGTGTACTGACCATTACCACCATGTATCATCAAGATTGGGTGAAAAAAATATTTGCTGGTATTTCGGAAACTCGTTATTTCTTAGAAGCTTGGCAATCCCTCTCAATGAAAGTGCTTTTCCACAGTCTGTGCCTAGGGCTATTGAAGAGGAAAAAAACCATAGAGACAAAACTGAGAACTCCTTTATTTTGTCTAGTTTCAAAGAGCTACTACAAACCATGTTGGATTTAGAGTTCCAAATTCATCTATCTATATAGGAGAAATGAGAGTGAAACCTAAATATAAAAACTGCTACTGTAGACGAACGCTTCAACCTAGATGAACACAATTTGGTGAGATAAGTGGGATTTGTGTACTGATAATTACCACCACGTATCTTCAAGATTGGGTGAAAAAATATTTGCTGGTATTTCGGAAACTCGTTATTTCTTAGAAGCTTGGCAACCCCTCTCAATGAAAGTGCTTTTCCACAGTCTGTGCCTAGGGCTACTTGAAGAGGACACAAACCGTAGAGACAAAACTGAGAACTCCATTATTTTGTCAAGTTTCAAAGAGCTACTACAAACCATGTTGGATTTAGAGTTCCAAATTCATCTATCTATTTAGGAGAGATGAGAGTGAAACCTAAATATAAAAACTGCTACTGAAGACGAATGCTTCAACCTAGAAGAACACAATTTGGTGAGCCAAGTGGAATTTGTGTACTGATCATTACCACCACGTATCATCAAGATTGGGTGAAAAAATATTTGCTGGTGTTCTGGAATAGCGTTATTTCTTAGAAGCTTGCCAACCCCTCTCAATATAAGTGCTTTTCCACAGTCTGTGCCTAGGGCTACTTGAAGAGGAAACACACCATAGAGACAAAACTGAGAACTCCTTTTTTTTGTCAAGTTTCAAAGAGCTACTACAAACCATGTTTGATTTCGAGTTTCAAATTCATCTATCTATATAAGAGAGAACAGAGTGCAACCTACATATAAAAACTGCTGCTGTAGGTGAACGCTTCAACCTAGAAGAACACAATTTGGTGAGCGAAGTGGGATTTGTGTACTGACCATTACCACCACGTATCATCAAGATTGGGTGAAAAAAATATTTGCTGGTATTTCGGAAACTCGTTATTTCTTTGAAGCTTGGCAATCCCTCTCAATCAAAGTGCTTCTCCAGTCTGTGCCTAGGGCTACTTGAAGAGGAAACAAACCATATAGACAAAACTGAGAACTCCTTTATTTTGTCAAGTTTCAAAGAGCTACTACAAACCATGTTGGATTTAGAGTTCCAAATTCATCTATCTATATAGGAGAGATGAGAGTGAAACCTAAATATAAAAACTGCTACTGTAGACGAACGCTTCAACCTAGAAAAACACAATTTGGTGAGCCAAGTGGGATTTGTGTACGGATCATTACCACCACGTATCTTCAAGATTGGGTGAAAAAATATTTGCTGGTATTTCGGAAACTCGTTATTTCTTAGAAGCTTGGCAACCCCTCTCAATGAAAGTGCTTTTCCACAGTCTGTGCCTAGGGCTACTTGAAGAGGACACAAACCATAGAGACAAAACTGAGAACACCTTTATTTTGTCAAGTTTCAAAGAGCTACTACAAACCATGTTGGATTTAGAGTTCCAAATTCATCTCTCTATATAGGAGAGAACAGAGTGAAACCTAAATATAAAAATTGCTACTGTAGACGAACGCTTCAACCTAGAAGAACAAAATTTGGTGAGCCAAGTGGGATTTGTGTACTGATCATTACCACCTGGTATCATCAAGATTGGGTGAAAAAATGTTTGCTGGTATTACTGGAATTCCTTATTTCTTAGGAGCTTGGCAACCCCTCTCAATGAAAGTGATATTCCACATTCTGTGGTAGGGCTACTTTAAGAGGAAACAAACCATAGAAACTAAACTGAGAACTTCTTTATTTTGTCAAGTTTCAAAAAGCTACTACAAACCATGTTAGATATAGAGTTCCAAATTCATCTATCTATATAGGAGAGACAAGAGTGAAACCTAAATATAAAAACTGCTAATATAGACGAACGTTTCAACCTAGAAGAACAAAATTTGGTGAACCAAGTGGGATTTGTGTACTGATTATTACCACCAAGAATCATCAAGATTGGGTGAAAAAATATCTGCTGGTATTTCGGTAACTCGTTATTTCTTAGAAGCTTGGCAACCCCTCTCAATAAAAGTGCTTTTCCACAGTCTGTGCCTAGGCCTACTTGAAGAGGAAACAAACCATAGAGACAAAACTGAGATCTCTTTTATTTTGTCAAGTTTCAAAGAGCTACTACAAACCATGTTGGATTTAGAGTTCCAAATTCATCTATCTATATAGGAGAGACGAGAGTGAAACCTAAATATAAAAACTGCAACTGTAGACGAATGCTTCAACCTAGAAAAACACAATTTTGTGAGCCAAGTGGGATTTGTGTACTGACCATTACCACCACAAATCATGAAGATAAGGTGAAAAACTATTTGCTGGTATTTCTGAAACTCGTTATTTCTTAGAAGCTTGGCAACACCTCTCAATGAAAGTACTTTTCCACAGTCTGTGCCTAGGGCTACTTGAAGAGGAAAGAAACCATAGAGATAAAACTGAGAACTCCTTTATTTTGTCATGTTTCAAAGAGCTACTACAAACCATGTTGCATTTAGAGATCCAAATTCATCTATCTATATATGAGAGAACAGAGTGAAACCTAAATATAAAAACTGCTACTGTAGAGGAACGCTTCAACCTAGAAGAACAAAATTTGGTGAGCCAAGTGGGATTTGTGTACTGATCATTACCACCAAGTATCATCAAGATTGGGTGAAAAAATATTTGCTGGTATTACCGAAATGCCTTATTTCTTAGAAGCTTGGCAACCCCTCTCAATGAAAGTGCTATTCCACAGTCTGTGGTAGGGCTCCTTTAAGAGGAAACAAACCATAGAGACTATACTGAGAACTCCTTTGTTTTGTCAAGTTTCAAAAAGCTTCCAAATTCATCTATCAATAAAGGAGAGAACAGAGTGAAACCTAAATATAAAAACTGCTACTGTAGACGAACGTTTCAACCTAGAAGAACAAAATTTGGTGAGCCAAGTGGGATTTGCGTAGTGATTATTACCACCAAGAATCATCAAGATTGGTTGAAAACATATTTGCTGGTATTTCGGAAACTCGTTATTTCTTAAAAGCTTGGCAACCCCTCTCAATGAAAGTGCTTTTCCACAGTCTGTGCCTAGGGCTACTTGAAGAGGAAAGAAACCATAGAGACAAAACTGAGAACTCCTTTATTTTGTCATGTTTCAAAGAGCTACTACAAACCATGTTGCATTTAGAGATCCAAATTCATCTATCTATATATGAGAGAACAGAGTGAAACCTAAATATAAAAACTGCTACTGTAGAGGAACGCTTCAACCTAGAAGAACAAAATTTGGTGAGCCAAGTGGGATTTGTGTACTGATCATTACCACCAAGTATCATCAAGATTGGGTGAAAAAATATTTGCTGGTATTACCGAAATGCCTTATTTCTTAGAAGCTTGGCAACCCCTCTCAATGAAAGTGCTATTCCACAGTCTGTGGTAGGGCTCCTTTAAGAGGAAACAAACCATAGAGACTAAACTGAGAACTCCTTTGTTTTGTCAAGTTTCAAAAAGCTACTACAAACCATGTTAGATATAGAGTTCCAAATTCATCTATCAATAAAGGAGAGAACAGAGTGAAACCTAAATATAAAAACTGCTACTGTAGACGAACGTTTCAACCTAGAAGAACAAAATTTGGTGAGCCAAGTGGGATTTGCGTAGTGATTATTACCACCAAGAATCATCAAGATTTGTTGAAAACATATTTGCTGGTATTTCGGAAACTCGTTATTTCTTAAAAGCTTGGCAACCCCTCTCAATGAAAGTGCTTTTCCACAGTCTGTGCCTAGGGCTACTTGAAGAGGAAACAAACCATAGAGACAAAACTGAGATCTCCTTTATTTTGTCAAGTTTCAAAGAGCTACTACAAACCATGTTGGATTTAGAGTTCCAAATTCATCTATCTATATAGGATAGAACAGAGGGAAACCTAAATGTAAAAACTGCTACTGTGGATGAACGCTTCAACCAGAAGAACACAATTTGGTGAGCCAAGTGGGATTTGTATACTGATCATTACCACCACGTATCATCAAGATTGGGTGAAAAATATTTGCTGGTATTTCAGAAATTTGTTATTTCTTAGAAGCTTGGCAACCCCTCTCAATGAAAGTGCTTTTCCACAGTCTGTGCCTAGTTCTACTTGAAGAGGAAACAAACCTAAGAGACAAAACTGAGAACTCCTTTATTTTGTCAAGTTTCAATAAGCTACTACAAACCATGTTAGATATAGAGTTCCAAATTCATCTATATATATAGGAGAGATGAGAGTGAAACCTAAATATAAAATCTGCTACTGAAGACGAATGCTTGAACCTAGAAGAACACAATTTGGTGAGCCAAGTGGGATTTGTGTACTGATCATTAACACCAGGTATCATCAAGTTTGTGTGAAAAAATATTTGCTGGTGTTTTGGAATCTCGTTATTTCTTAGAAGCTCGGCAACCCCTCTCAATATAAGTGCTTTTCCACAGTCTGTGCCTAGGGCTACTTGAAGAGGAAACAAACCATAGAGACAAAACTGAGAACTCCTTTATTTTGTCAAGTTTCAAAGAGCTACTACAAACCACGTTGGAATTTTAGTTCCAAATTCATCTATCTATATAGGAGAGATGAGAGTGAAACCTAAATATAAAAACTGCTACTGTAGACGAACGCTTCAACGTAGAAGAACACAATTTGGTGAGCCAAGTGGGATTTGTGTAGTGATCATTACCACCACGTATCATCAAGATTGGGTGAAAAAATTCTGCTGGTATTTCAGAAACTCCTGTTTTATTGGAAGCTTGGCAACCCCTCTCAATGATAGTGCTGTTTCACAGTCTGTGCCTAGGGCTACTTGAAGAGGAAACAAACCATAGAGACAAAACTGAGAACTCCTTTATTTTTTTCACGTTTCAAATGCTACTACAAACCATGTTGGATTTAGAGTTCCAAATTCATCTATCTATATAGGAGAGAACAGAGTTTAACCTAAATATAAAAACTGCTACTCTAGACGAAAGTTTCAACCTAGAAGAAAAAAATTTGGTGAGCCAAGTGAGATTTGTGTACTGATCATTACCACCAAGAATCATCAAGATTGGGTGAAAAAATATTTGCTGGTGTTTCGGTAACTCGTTATTTCTTAGAAGCTTGGCAACCCCTCTCAATGAAAGTGCTATTCCTCATTCTGGGCCTAGGGCTACTTGAAGAGGAAACAAACGAATGAGACAAAACTGATATCTCCTTTATTTTGTAAAGTTTCAAAGAGCTACTACAAACCATGTTGGATTTAGAGTTCCAAATTCATCTATCTATATAGGAGAGATGAGAGTGAAACCTAAATATAAAAACTGCTACTGTAGACGAACGCTTCAACCTAGAAGAACAAAATTTGGTGAGCCAAGTGGGATTTGTGTACTGATCATTACCACCACGTATCATCAAGTTTGGGTGAAAAAATATTAGCTAGTATTTCGGAAACTCGTAATTTCATAGACGCTTGGCAACCCCTCTCAATGAAAGTGCTTTTCCACAGTCTGTGCCTAAGGCTACTTGAAAAGGAAACAGACCATAGAGACAAAACTGAAAACTCCTTTATTTTTTCAAGTTTCAAAGAGCTACTACAAACCATGTTTGATTTCGAGTTCCAAATTCATCTATCTATATAAGAGAGAACAGAGTGCAACCTACATATAAAAACTGCTGCTGTAGGTGAACGCTTCAACCTAGAAGAACACAATTTGGTGAGCCAAGTGGGATTTGTGTACTGACCATTACCACCACGTATCTTCAAGATTGGGTGAAAAAATATTTGCTGGTATTTCGGAAACTCGTTATTTCTTAGAAGCTTGGCAACCCCTCTCAATGAAAGTGCTTTTCCACAGTCTGTGCCTAGGGCTACTTGAAGAGGACACAAACCATAGAGACAAAACTGAGAACACCTTTATTTTGTCAAGTTTCAAAGAGCTACTACAAACCATGTTGGATTTAGAGTTCCAAATTCATCTCTCTATATAGGAGAGAACAGAGTGAAACCTAAATATAAAAATTGCTACTGTAGACGAACGCTTCAACCTAGAAGAACACAATTTGGTGAGCCAAGTGGGATTTGTGTACTGATCATTACCACCAAGAATCATCAAGATTGGGTGAAAAAGTATTTCCTGGCGTTTCGGAAACTCGTTATTTCTTAGAGGCTTGGCAACCCCTCTCAAAGTAAGTGCTTTTCAAGTGACTGTGCCTAGGGCTACTTGAAGAGGAAACAAACCATAGAGACAAAACTGAGAACTCCTTTATTTTGTCAAGTTTCAAAGAGCTACTACAAATATGTTGGATTTAGAGTTCCAAATTCTTCTATCTATATAGGGGAGAACAGAGGGAAATCTAAATATAAAAACTGCTACTGCAGGGGAACGCTTCAACCTAGAAGTACACAATTTGGTAAGCCAAGTGGGATGTGTGTACTGATCATTACCACCATGTATCATCAAGATTGGGTGGAAAAATATTTGCTGGTGTTTCGGAAACTCGTTATTTCGTAGAAGCTTGGCAACCCCTCTCAATGAAAGTGCTTCTCCACAGTCTGTGCCTAGGGCTACTTGAAGAGGAAACAAACCATAGAGACAAAACTGAGAACCCCTTTATTTTGTCACGTTTCAAAGAGCTACTACAAACCATTTTGGATTTAGAGTTCTAAATTCATCTATCTATATATACGAGATGAGAGTGAAACCTAAATATAAAAACTGCTACTGTAGGTGAACGCTTCAACCTAGAAGAACACAATTCGGTGAGCCAAGTGGGATTTGTGTACTGACCATTACCACCACGTATCATCAAGATTGTGTGAAAAAAATATTTGCTGGTATTTCGGAAACTCGTTATTTCTTAGAAGCTTGGCAATCCCTCTCAATGAAAATGCTTTTCCACAGTCTGTGCCTAGGGCTATTGAAGAGGAAAAAAACCATAGAGACAAAACTGAGAACTCCTTTATTTTGTTAAGTTTCAAAGAGCTACTACAAACCATGTTGGATTTAGAGTTCCAAATTCATCTATCTATATAGGAGAGATGAGAGTGAAACCTAAATATAAAAACTGCTACTGTAGACGAACGCTACAACCTAGAAGAACACAATTTGGTGAGCCAAGTGGGAATTGTGTACTGATCATTACCACCACGTATCATCAAGATTGCGTAAAAAAATATTTGCTGGTATTTCGGAAACTCGTTATTTCTTAGAAGCTTGGCAACCCCCCTCAATGAAAGTGCTTTTCCACAGTCTGTGCCTAGGGCTACTTGAAGAGGAAACAATCCATAGAGACAAAACTTAGATCTCCTTTATTTTGTCAAGATTCAAAGAGCTACTACCAACCATGTTGGATTTAGAGTTCCAAATTCATCTATCTATATAGGAGAGATGAGAGTGAAACCTAAATATAAAAACTGCTACTGAAGACGAACGCTTCAACCTAGAAGAACCCAATTTGGTGAGCCAAGTGGGATTTGTGTACTGACCATTACCACCAAGTATTATTAACATTGGGTGAAAAAATATTTCCTGGTGTTTCGGAAACTCGTTAATTCTTAGAAGCTTGCCAACGCCTCTCAATGAAAGTGCTTTTCCACAGTCTGTGCCTAGGGCTACTTGAAGAGGAAACAAACCATAGAGACAAAACTGAGAACTCCTTTATTTTGTCAAGTTTCAAAGAGCTACTACAAACCATGTTGGATTTAGAGTTCCAAATTCATCTATCTATATAAGAGAGAACAGAGTGAAACCTACATATAAGAACTGCTGCTGTAAATGAATGCTTAAACCTAGAAGAACACCATTTGGTGAGTCAAGTGGGATTTGTGTACTGATCATTACCACCACGTATCATCAAGATTGGGTGAAAAAATATTTGCTGGTATTTCGGAAACTCGTTATTTTTTAGAAGCTTGGCAACCCCTCTCAATGAAAGTGCTTTTCCACAGTCTGTGCCCAGGGCTACTTGAAGAGAAAACAAACCATAGAGACAAAACTGAGATCTCCTTTATTTTGTCAAGTTTCAAAGAGCTACTACAAACCATGTTAGATTTAGAGTTCCAAATTCATGTATCTATATAGGAGAGATGAGAGTGAAACCTAAATATAAAAACTGCTACTGAAGACGAACGCTTCAACCCAGAAGAACACAATTTGGTCAGCCAAGTGGGATTTGTGTACTGATCACTACCACCAAGTATCATCAAAATTGGGTGAAAAAATATTTGCTGGTATTTCAGAAATTCGTTTTTTCTTAGAAGCTTGGCAACCCCTCTCAATGAAAGTGCTTTTCCACAGTCTGTGCCTAGGGCTACTTGAAGAGAAAACAAACCATAGAGACAAAACTGACAACTCCTTTATTTTGTCAAGTTTCAAAGAGCTACGACAAACCATGTTGGATTTAGAGTTCCAAATTCATCTATCTCTATAGGAGAGAACAGAGTGAAACCTAAATATAAAAACTGCTACTGTAGACGAACGCTTCAACCTCGAAGTACACAATTTGGTGAGCCAAGTGGGATTTGTGTACTGATCATTACCATCAAGTATCATCAAGATTCGGTGAAGAAATATTTGCTGGTATTTCGGAAACTCGTAATTTCTTAGACGCTTGGCAACCCCTCTCAATGAAAGTGCTTTTCCACAGTCTGTGCCTAGGTCTAATTGAAAAAAACACAAACCATAGAGACAAAACTGAAAACTCCTTTATTTTGTCAAGTTTCATAGAGCTACTACAAACCATGTTGTATTTAAGTTCCAAATTCATCTATCTATATAAGAGAGAACAGAGTGAAACCTACATATAAGAACTGCTGCTGTAGATGAACGCTTAAACCTAGAAGAACACAATTTGGTGAGCCAAGTGGGATTTGTGTACTGATCATTACCACCACGTATCATCAAGATTGGGTGAAAAAATATTTGCTGGTATTTCGGAAACTCATTATTTCTTAGAAGCTTGGCAACCCCTCTCAATATAAGTGCTTTTCCACAGTCTGTGCATAGGGCTACTTGAAGAGGACAAACCATAGAGACAAAACTGAGAACTCCTTTATTTTGTCAAGTTTCAAGGAGCTACTACAAACCATGTTGGATTTAGAGTTCCAAATTCATCTATATATATATAGGAGAGATGAGAGTGAAAGCTAAATATTAAAACTGCTCCTGTAAACGAATGTTTCAAACTAGAAGAACACAATTTGGTGAGCCAAGTGGGATTTGTGTTCTGATCATTACCACCACGTATCATCAAGATTGGGTGAAAAAATATTTGCTGGTATTTCGGAAACTTGTTATTTCTTAGAAGCTTTGCAACCACTCTCAATGAAAGTGCTTTTCCACAGTCTGTGCCTAGGGCTACTTGAAGACGAAACAAACCATAGAGACAAAACTGAGAACCCCTTTATTTTGTCAAGTTTTAAAGAGCTACTACAAACCATGTTGGATTTAGAGTTCCAAATTAATCTATCTATATAAGAGAGAACAGAGTGAAACCTACATATAAGAACTGCTGCTGTAGATGAACGCTTCAACCTAGAAGAACACAATTTGGTGAGCCAAGTGGGATTTGTGTACTGATCATTACCACCACGTATCATCAAGATTGGGTGAAAAAATTTTTGCTGGTATTTCGGAAACTCGTTATTTTTTAGAAGCTTGGCAACCTCTCTCAATGAAAGTGCTTTTCCACAGTCTGTGCCTAGGGCTACTTGAAGAGGTAACGAACCATAGAGACAAAACTGAGATCTCCTTTATTTTGTCAAGTTTCAAAGAGCTACTACAAACCATGTTAGATTTAGAGTTCCAAATTCATGTTTCTATATAGGAGAGATGAGAGTGAAACCTAAATATAAAAACTGCTACTGAAGACGAACGCTTCAACCTAGAAGAACACAATTTTGTGAGCCAAGTGGGATTTGTGTACTGATCATTACCACCACGTATCATCAAGATTGGGTGAAAAAATATTTGCTGTTTTTTGGAAACTCGTTATTTCTTAGAAGCTTGGCACCCCTCACAATATAAGTGCTTTTCCACAGTCTGTGCCTAGGGCTACTTGAAGAGGACAAACCATAGAGACAAAACAGAAAACTCCTTTATTTTGTCAAGTTTCAATGAGCTGCTACAAACCATGTTGGATTTAGAGTTCCAAATTCATCTATCTATATAGCAGAGATGAGAGTGAAAGCTAAATATAAAAACTGCTCCTGTAAACGAACGATTCAAACTAGAAAAACACAATTTGGTGAGCCAAGTGGGATTTGTGTTCTGATCATTACCACCACGTATCATCAAGATTGGGTGAAAAAATATTTGCTGGTATTTCGGAAACTTGTTACTTCTTAGAAGCTTGGCAACCCCTCTCAATGAAAGTGCTTTTCCACAGTCTGTGCCTAGGGCTACTTGAAAAGGAAACAAACCATAGAGACAAAACTGAGATCTAATTTATTTTGTGAAGTTTCAAAGAGCTACTACAAACCATGTTGGATTTAGAGTTCGAAATTCATGTATCTATATAGGAGAGATGAGAGTGAAACCTAAATATAAATACTGCTACTGAAGACGAACGCTTCAAACTAGAAGAACACAATTTGGTGAGCCAAGTGGGATTTGTGTACTGATCATTACCACCACGTATCATCAAGATTGGTTGAAAAAATATTTGCTGGTATTTCGGAAACTCGTTATTTCGTAGAAGCTTGGCAACCCCTCTCAATGAAAGTGCTTTTCCACAGTCTGTGCCTAGGGCTACTTGAAGAGGAAACAAACCAAAGAGACAAAACTGAGAACTCCTTTGTTTTGTCAAGTTTCAAAGAGCTACTACAAACCATGTTGGATTTAGAGTTCCAAATTCATCTATCTATATAGGAGAGAACAGAGTGAAACCTAAATATAAAAACTGCTACTGTAGTCGAACGTTACAACATAGAAGAACAAAATGTGGTGAGCCAAGTGGGATTTGTGGACTGATCATTACCACCAAGAATCATCAAGATTGGGTGAAAAAATATTTGCCGGTATTTCGGTAACTCGTTATTTCTTAGAAGCTTGGCAACCCCTCTCAATGAAAGTGCTTTTCCACAGTCTGTGCCTAGGGCTAGTTGAAGAGGAAACAAATCATAGAGAAAAAAGTGAGAACTCCTTTATTTTGTCAAGTTTCAAAGAGCTACTACAAACCATGTTGTATTTAAGTTCCAAATTCATCTATCTATATAAGAGAGAACAGAGTGAAACCTACATATAAGAACTGCTGCTGTAGATGAACGCTTAAACCTAGAAGAACACAATTTGGTGAGCCAAGTGGGATTTGTGTACTGATCATTACCACCACGTATCATCAAGATTGGGTGAAAAAATATTTGCTGGTATTTCGAAAACTCGTTATTTCTTAGAAGCGTGGCAACCCCTCTCAATATAAGTGCTCTTCCACAGTCTGTGCCTAGGGCTACTTGAAGAGGACAATCCATAGAGACAAAACTGAGAACTCCTTTATTTTGTCAAGTTTCAAAGAGCTACTACAAACCATGTTGGATTTAGAGTTCCAAATTCATCTATATATATATAGGAGAGATGAGAGTGAAAGCTAAATATAAAAACTGCTCCTGTAAACGAATGCTTCAAACTAGAAGAACACAATTTGGTGAGCCAAGTGGGATTTGTGTTCTGATCATTACCACCACGTATCATCAAGACTGGGTGAAAAAATATTTGCTGGTATGTCGGAAACTTGTTATTTCTTAGAAGCTTTGCAACCCCTCTCAATGAAAGTGCTTTTCCACAGTCTGTGCCTAGGGCTACTTGAAGACGAAACAAACCATAGAGACAAAACTGAGAACTCCTTTATTTTGTCAAGTTTCAAAGAGCTACTACAAACAATGTTGGATTTAGAGTTCCAAATTCATCTATCTATATAGGAGAGAACAGAGTGAAACCTACATATAAGAACTCCTGCTGTAGATGAACGCTTCAACCTAGAAGAACAAAATTTGGTGAGCCAAGTGGGATTTGTGTATTGATCATTACCACCAAGTATTATCAAGATTGGGTGAAAACATATTTCCTGGTGTTTCGGAAACTCGTTATTTCTTAGAAGCTTGGCAACCCCTCTCAATGTAAGTGCTTTTCCAGTGTCTGTGCCTAGAGCTACTTGAAGAGGAAACAAACCATAGAGACAAAACTGAGAACCCCTTTATTTTGTCAAGTTTTAAAGAGCAACTACAAACCATGTTGGATTTAGAGTTCCAAATTAATCTATCTATATAAGAGAGAACAGAGTGAAACCTACATATAAGAACTGCTGCTGTAGATGAACGCTTCAACCTAGAAGAACACAATTTGGTGAGCCAAGTGGGATTTGTGGACTGATCATTACCACCACGTATCATCAAGATTGGGTGAAAAAATATTTGCTGGTATTTCGGAAACTTGTTATTTTTTAGAAGCTTGGCAACCTCTCTCAATGAAAGTGCTTTTCCACAGTCTGTGCCTAGGGCTACTTGAAGAGGTAACGAACCATAGAGACAAAACTGAGATCTCCTTTATTTTGTCAAGTTTCAAAGAGCTACTACAAACCATGTTAGATTTAGAGTTCCAAATTCATGTTTCTATATAGGAGAGATGAGAGTGAAACCTAAATATAAAAACTGCTACTGAAGCCGAACGCTTCAACCTAGAAGAACACAATTTTGTGAGCCAAGTGGGATTTGTGTACTGATCATTACCACCACGTATCATCAAGATTGGGTGAAAAAATATTTGCTGTTTTTTGGAAACTCGTTATTTCTTAGAAGCTTGGCACCCCTCTCAATATAAGATCTTTTCCACAGCCTGTGCCTTGGGCGACTTGAAGAGGAAACAAACCATAGAGACAAAACTGAGAACTTCTTTATTTTGTCAAGTTTCAAAGATCTACTACAAACCATCTTGGATTTAGTGTTCCAAATTCTTCTAACTATATAGGAGAGAACTGAGTGAAACCTAAATATAAAAACTGCTACTGTAGACGAACGCTTCATCCTAGAAGAACACAATTTGGTGAGCCAAGTGGGATTTGTGTACTGATCATTACCATCAAGTATCATCAAGATTGGGTGAAAAATTATTTGCTGGTATTTCGGAAACTCGTAATTTCTTAGATGCTTGGCAACCCCTCTCAATGAAAGTGCTTTTCCACTGTCTGTGCCTAGGGCTACTTGAAAAGGACACAAACCATAGAGACAAAACCGAAAACTCCTTTATTTTGTCAAGTTTCAAATAGCTACTACAATCCATGTTGTATTTAGAGTTCCAAATTCATCTATCTATATAAGAGAGAACAGAGTGAAACCTACATATAAGAACTGCTGCTGTAGATGAACGCTTAAACCTAGAAGAACACAATTTGGTGAGCCAAATGGGATTTGTGTACTGATCATTACCACCACGTATCATCAAGATTGGGTGAAAAAATATTTGCTGGTATTTCGGAAACTCGTTATTTCTTAGATGCTTGGCAACCCCTCTCAATGAAAGTGCTTTTCCACACTCTGTGCCTAGGGCTACTTGAAGAGGAAACAAACCATCGAGACTAAACTGAGAACTCCTTTTTTTTCTCAAGTTTCAAAGAGCTACTACAAACCATATTGGATTTGGAGTTCCAAATTCATCTAACTATATAGGAGAGAACAGAGTGAAACCTAAATATAAAAACTGCTACTGTAGACGAACGTTTCAACCTAGAAGAACAAAATTTGGTGAGCCAAGTGGGATTTGTGTACTGATCATTACCACCAAGAATCATCAGGATTGGGTGAAAAAATATTTCCCGGTATTTCGGTAACTCGTAATTTCTTAGAAGCTTGGCAACCCATCTCAATAAAAGTGCTTCTCCACAGTCTGTGCCTAGGGCTACTTGAAGAGGAAAAAAACCATAGAGTCAAAACTGAGAACTCCTTTATTTTCTCAAGTTTAAAAGAGCTAGTACAAACCATGTTGGATTTAGAGTTCCAAATTCATCTGTCTATATAGGAGAGATGAGAGTGAAACCTAAATATAAAAACTGCTACTGTAGACGAAGGCTTCAACCTAGAAGAACACAATTTGGTGAGCCAAGTGGGATTTGTGTACTGATCATTACCACCACGTATCATCAAGATTGGGTGAAAAAATATTTGCTGGTATTTCGGAAACTCGTAATTTCTTAGATGCTTGGCAACCCCTCTCAATGAAAGTGCTTTTCCACAGTCTGTGCCTAGGGCTACTTCAAAAGGACACAAACCATAGAGACAAAACCGAAAACTCCTTTATTTTGTCAAGTTTCAAATAGCTACTACAATCCATGTTGTATTTAGAGTTCCAAATTCATCTATCTATATAAGAGAGAACAGAGTGAAACCTACATATAAGAACTGCTGCTGTAGATGAACGCTTAAACCTAGAAGAACACAATTTGGTGAGCCAAGTGGGATTTGTGTACTGATCATTACCACCACGTATCATCAAGATTGGGTGAAAAAATATTTGCTGGTATTTCGAAAACTCGTTATTTCTTAGAAGCTTGGCAACCCCTCTCAATATAAGTGCTTTTCCACAGTCTGTGCCTAGGGCTACTTGAAGAGGACAATCCATAGAGACAAAACTGAGAACTCCTTTATTTTGTCAAGTTTCAAAGGGCTACTACAAACCATGTTGGATTTAGAGTTCCAAATTCATCTATATATATATATAGGAGAGATGAGAGTGAAAGCTAAATATAAAAACTGCTCCTGTAAACGAATGCTTCAAACTAGAAGAACACAATTTGGTGAGCCAAGTGGGATTTGTGTTCTGATCATTACCACCACGTATCATCAAGATTGGGTGAAAAAATATTTGCTGGTATTTCGGAAACTTGTTATTTCTTAGAAGATTTGCAACCCCTCTCAATGAAAGTGCTTTTCCACAGTCTGGGCCTAGGGCTACTTGAAGACGAAACAAACCATAGAGACAAAACTGAGAACTCCTTTATTTTGTCAAGTTTCAAAGAGCTACTACAAACCATGTTGGATTTAGAGTTCCAAATTCATCTATCTATATAGGAGAGAACAGAGTGAAACCTACATATAAGAACTCCTGCTGTAGATGAACGCTTCAACCTAGAAGAACAAAATTTGGTGAGCCAAGTGGGATTTGTGTATTGATCATTACCACCAAGTATTATCAAGATTGGGTGAAAACATTTTTCCTGGTGTTTCGGAAACTCGTTATTTCTTAGAAGCTTGGCAACCCCTCTCAATGTAAGTGCTTTTCCAGTGTCTGTGCCTAGAGCTACTTGAAGAGGAAACAAACCATAGAGACAAAACTGAGAACCCCTTTATTTTGTCAAGTTTTAAAGAGCAACTACAAACCATGTTGGATTTAGAGTTCCAAATTAATCTATCTATATAAGAGAGAACAGAGTGAAACCTACATATAAGAACTGCTGCTGTAGATGAACGCTTCAACCTAGAAGAACACAATTTGGTGAGCCAAGTGGGATTTGTGGACTGATCATTACCACCACGTATCATCAAGATTGGGTGAAAAAATATTTGCTGGTATTTCGGAAACTCGTTATTTTTTAGAAGCTTGGCAACCTCTCTCAATGAAAGTGCTTTTCCACAGTCTGTGCCTAGGGCTACTTGAAGAGGTAACGAACCATAGAGACAAAACTGAGATCTCCTTTATTTTGTCAAGTTTCAAAGAGCTACTACAAACCATGTTAGATTTAGAGTTCCAAATTCATGTATCTATATAGGAGAGATGAGAGTGAAACCTAAATATAAAAACTGCTACTGAAGCCGAACGCTTCAACCTAGAAGAACACAATTTTGTGAGCCAAGTGGGATTTGTGTACTGATCATTACCACCACGTATCATCAAGATTGGGTGAAAAAATATTTGCTGTTTTTTGGAAACTCGTTATTTCTTAGAAGCTTGGCACCCCTCTCAATATAAGATCTTTTCCACAGCCTGTGCCTTGGGCGACTTGAAGAGGAAACAAACCATAGAGACAAAACTGAGAACTTCTTTATTTTGTCAAGTTTCAAAGATCTACTACAAACCATCTTGGATTTAGTGTTCCAAATTCTTCTAACTATATAGGAGAGAACTGAGTGAAACCTAAATATAAAAACTGCTACTGTAGACGAACGCTTCATCCTAGAAGAACACAATTTGGTGAGCCAAGTGGGATTTGTGTACTGATCATTACCATCAAGTATCATCAAGATTGGGTGAAAAATTATTTGCTGGTATTTCGGAAACTCGTAATTTCTTAGATGCTTGGCAACCCCTCTCAATGAAAGTGCTTTTCCACTGTCTGTGCCTAGGGCTACTTGAAAAGGACACAAACCATAGAGACAAAACCTAAAACTCCTTTATTTTGTCAAGTTTCAAATAGCTACTACAATCCATGTTGTATTTAGAGTTCCAAATTCATCTATCTATATAAGAGAGAACAGAGTGAAACCTACATATAAGAACTGCTGCTGTAGATGAACGCTTAAACCTAGAAGAACACAATTTGGTGAGCCAAATGGGATTTGTGTACTGATCATTACCACCACGTATCATCAAGATTGGGTGAAAAAATATTTGCTGGTATTTCGGAAACTCGTAATTTCTTAGATGCTTGGCAACCCCTCTCAATGAAAGTGCTTTTCCACACTCTGTGCCTAGGGCTACTTGAAGAGGAAACAAACCATCGAGACTAAACTGAGAACTCCTTTTTTTTCTCAAGTTTCAAAGAGCTACTACAAACCATATTGGATTTGGAGTTCCAAATTCATCTAACTATATAGGAGAGAACAGAGTGAAACCTAAATATAAAAACTGCTACTGTAGACGAACGTTTCAACCTAGAAGAACAAAATTTGGTGAGCCAAGTGGGATTTGTGTACTGATCATTACCACCAAGAATCATCAGGATTGGGTGAAAAAATATTTCCCGGGATTTCGGTAACTCGTAATTTCTTAGAAGCTTGGCAACCCATCTCAATAAAAGTGCTTCTCCACAGTCTGTGCCTAGGGCTACTTGAAGAGGAAAAAAACCATAGAGTCAAAACTGAGAACTCCTTTATTTTCTCAAGTTTAAAAGAGCTACTACAAACCATGTTGGATTTAGAGTTCCAAATTCATCTGTCTATATAGGAGAGATGAGAGTGAAACCTAAATATAAAAACTGCTACTGTAGACGAAGGCTTCAACCTAGAAGAACACAATTTGGTGAGCCAAGTGGGATTTGTGTACTGATCATTACCATCAAGTATCATCAAGATTGGGTGAAAAATTATTTGCTGGTATTTCGGAAACTCGTAATTTCTTAGATGCTTGGCAACCCCTCTCAATGAAAGTGCTTTTCCACTGTCTGTGCCTAGGGCTACTTGAAAAGGACACAAACCATAGAGACAAAACCGAAAACTCCTTTATTTTGTCAAGTTTCAAATAGCTACTACAATCCATGTTGTATTTAGAGTTCCAAATTCATCTATCTATATAAGAGAGAACAGAGTGAAACCTACATATAAGAACTGCTGCTGTAGATGAACGCTTAAACCTAGAAGAACACAATTTGGTGAGCCAAATGGGATTTGTGTACTGATCATTACCACCACGTATCATCAAGATTGGGTGAAAAAATATTTGCTGGTATTTCGGAAACTCGTAATTTCTTAGATGCTTGGCAACCCCTCTCAATGAAAGTGCTTTTCCACACTCTGTGCCTAGGGCTACTTGAAGAGGAAACAAACCATCGAGACTAAACTGAGAACTCCTTTTTTTTCTCAAGTTTCAAAGAGCTACTACAAACCATATTGGATTTGGAGTTCCAAATTCATCTAACTATATAGGAGAGAACAGAGTGAAACCTAAATATAAAAACTGCTACTGTAGACGAACGTTTCAACCTAGAAGAACAAAATTTGGTGAGCCAAGTGGGATTTGTGTACTGATCATTACCACCAAGAATCATCAGGATTGGGTGAAAAAATATTTCCCGGTATTTCGGTAACTCGTAATTTCTTAGAAGCTTGGCAACCCATCTCAATAAAAGTGCTTCTCCACAGTCTGTGCCTAGGGCTACTTGAAGAGGAAAAAAACCATAGAGTCAAAACTGAGAACTCCTTTATTTTCTCAAGTTTAAAAGAGCTACTACAAACCATGTTGGATTTAGAGTTCCAAATTCATCTGTCTATATAGGAGAGATGAGAGTGAAACCTAAATATAAAAACTGCTACTGTAGACGAAGGCTTCAACCTAGAAGAACACAATTTGGTGAGCCAAGTGGGATTTGTGTACTGATCATTACCACCACGTATCATCAAGATTGGGTGAAAAAATATTTGCTGGTATTTCGGAAACTCGTAATTTCTTAGATGCTTGGCAACCCCTCTCAATGAAAGTGCTTTTCCACAGTCTGTGCCTAGGGCTACTTGAAAAGGACACAAACCATAGAGACAAAACCGAAAACTCCTTTATTTTGTCAAGTTTCAAATAGCTGCTACAATCCATGTTGTATTTAGAGTTCCAAATTCATCTATCTATATAAGAGAGAACAGAGTGAAACCTACATATAAGAACTGCTGCTGTAGATGAACGCTTAAACCTAGAAGAACACAATTTGGTGAGCCAAGTGGGATTTGTGTACTGATCATTACCACCACGTATCATCAAGATTGGGTGAAAAAATATTTGCTGGTATTTCGAAAACTCGTTATTTCTTAGAAGCTTGGCAACCCCTCTCAATATAAGTGCTTTTCCACAGTCTGTGCCTAGGGCTACTTGAAGAGGACAATCCATAGAGACAAAACTGAGAACTCCTTTATTTTGTCAAGTTTCAAAGGGCTACTACAAACCATGTTGGATTTAGAGTTCCAAATTCATCTATATATATATATAGGAGAGATGAGAGTGAAAGCTAAATATAAAAACTGCTCCTGTAAACGAATGCTTCAAACTAGAAGAACACAATTTGGTGAGCCAAGTGGGATTTGTGTTCTGATCATTACCACCACGTATCATCAAGATTGGGTGAAAAAATATTTGCTGGTATTTCGGAAACTTGTTATTTCTTAGAAGATTTGCAACCCCTCTCAATGAAAGTGCTTTTCCACAGTCTGTGCCTAGGGCTACTTGAAGACGAAACAAACCATAGAGACAAAACTGAGAACTCCTTTATTTTGTCAAGTTTCAAAGAGCTACTACAAACCATGTTGGATTTAGAGTTCCAAATTCATCTATCTATATAGGAGAGAACAGAGTGAAACCTACATATAAGAACTCCTGCTGTAGATGAACGCTTCAACCTAGAAGAACAAAATTTGGTGAGCCAAGTGGGATTTGTGTATTGATCATTACCACCAAGTATTATCATGATTGGGTGAAAACATATTTCCTGGTGTTTCGGAAACTCGTTATTTCTTAGAAGCTTGGCAACCCCTCTCAATGTAAGTGCTTTTCCAGTGTCTGTGCCTAGAGCTACTTGAAGAGGAAACAAACCATAGAGACAAAACTGAGAACCCCTTTATTTTGTCAAGTTTTAAAGAGCAACTACAAACCATGTTGGATTTAGAGTTCCAAATTAATCTATCTATATAAGAGAGAACAGAGTGAAACCTACATATAAGAACTGCTGCTGTAGATGAACGCTTCAACCTAGAAGAACACAATTTGGTGAGCCAAGTGGGATTTGTGGACTGATCATTACCACCACGTATCATCAAGATTGGGTGAAAAAATATTTGCTGGTATTTCGGAAACTCGTTATTTTTTAGAAGCTTGGCAACCTCTCTCAATGAAAGTGCTTTTCCACAGTCTGTGCCTAGGGCTACTTGAAGAGGTAACGAACCATAGAGACAAAACTGAGATCTCCTTTATTTTGTCAAGTTTCAAAGAGCTACTACAAACCATGTTAGATTTAGAGTTCCAAATTCATGTTTCTATATAGGAGAGATGAGAGTGAAACCTAAATATAAAAACTGCTACTGAAGCCGAACGCTTCAACCTAGAAGAACACAATTTTGTGAGCCAAGTGGGATTTGTGTACTGATCATTACCACCACGTATCATCAAGATTGGGTGAAAAAATATTTGCTGTTTTTTGGAAACTCGTTATTTCTTAGAAGCTTGGCACCCCTCTCAATATAAGATCTTTTCCACAGCCCTGTGCCTTGGGCGACTTGAAGAGGAAACAAACCATAGAGACAAAACTGAGAACTTCTTTATTTTGTCAAGTTTCAAAGATCTACTACAAACCATCTTGGATTTAGTGTTCCAAATTCTTCTAACTATATAGGAGAGAACTGAGTGAAACCTAAATATAAAAACTGCTACTGTAGACGAACGCTTCATCCTAGAAGAACACAATTTGGTGAGCCAAGTGGGATTTGTGTACTGATCATTACCATCAAGTATCATCAAGATTGGGTGAAAAATTATTTGCTGGTATTTCGGAAACTCGTAATTTCTTAGATGCTTGGCAACCCCTCTCAATGAAAGTGCTTTTCCACTGTCTGTGCCTAGGGCTACTTGAAAAGGACACAAACCATAGAGACAAAACCGAAAACTCCTTTATTTTGTCAAGTTTCAAATAGCTACTACAATCCATGTTGTATTTAGAGTTCCAAATTCATCTATCTATATAAGAGAGAACAGAGTGAAACCTACATATAAGAACTGCTGCTGTAGATGAACGCTTAAACCTAGAAGAACACAATTTGGTGAGCCAAATGGGATTTGTGTACTGATCATTACCACCACGTATCATCAAGATTGGGTGAAAAAATATTTGCTGGTATTTCGGAAACTCGTAATTTCTTAGATGCTTGGCAACCCCTCTCAATGAAAGTGCTTTTCCACACTCTGTGCCTAGGGCTACTTGAAGAGGAAACAAACCATCGAGACTAAACTGAGAACTCCTTTTTTTTCTCAAGTTTCAAAGAGCTACTACAAACCATATTGGATTTGGAGTTCCAAATTCATCTAACTATATAGGAGAGAACAGAGTGAAACCTAAATATAAAAACTGCTACTGTAGACGAACGTTTCAACCTAGAAGAACAAAATTTGGTGAGCCAAGTGGGATTTGTGTACTGATCATTACCACCAAGAATCATCAGGATTGGGTGAAAAAATATTTCCCGGGATTTCGGTAACTCGTAATTTCTTAGAAGCTTGGCAACCCATCTCAATAAAAGTGCTTCTCCACAGTCTGTGCCTAGGGCTACTTGAAGAGGAAAAAAACCATAGAGTCAAAACTGAGAACTCCTTTATTTTCTCAAGTTTAAAAGAGCTACTACAAACCATGTTGGATTTAGAGTTCCAAATTCATCTGTCTATATAGGAGAGATGAGAGTGAAACCTAAATATAAAAACTGCTACTGTAGACGAAGGCTTCAACCTAGAAGAACACAATTTGGTGAGCCAAGTGGGATTTGTGTACTGATCATTACCACCACGTATCATCAAGATTGGGTGAAAAAATATTTGCTGGTATTTCGGAAACTCGTAATTTCTTAGATGCTTGGCAACCCCTCTCAATGAAAGTGCTTTTCCACAGTCTGTGCCTAGGGCTACTTGAAAAGGACACAAACCATAGAGACAAAACCGAAAACTCCTTTATTTTGTCAAGTTTCAAATAGCTACTACAATCCATGTTGTATTTAGAGTTCCAAATTCATCTATCTATATAAGAGAGAACAGAGTGAAACCTACATATAAGAACTGCTGCTGTAGATGAACGCTTAAACCTAGAAGAACACAATTTGGTGAGCCAAGTGGGATTTGTGTACTGATCATTACCACCACGTATCATCAAGATTGGGTGAAAAAATATTTGCTGGTATTTCGAAAACTCGTTATTTCTTAGAAGCTTGGCAACCCCTCTCAATATAAGTGCTTTTCCACAGTCTGTGCCTAGGGCTACTTGAAGAGGACAATCCATAGAGACAAAACTGAGAACTCCTTTATTTTGTCAAGTTTCAAAGGGCTACTACAAACCATGTTGGATTTAGAGTTCCAAATTCATCTATATATATATATAGGAGAGATGAGAGTGAAAGCTAAATATAAAAACTGCTCCTGTAAACGAATGCTTCAAACTAGAAGAACACAATTTGGTGAGCCAAGTGGGATTTGTGTTCTGATCATTACCACCACGTATCATCAAGATTGGGTGAAAAAATATTTGCTGGTATTTCGGAAACTTGTTATTTCTTAGAAGATTTGCAACCCCTCTCAATGAAAGTGCTTTTCCACAGTCTGTGCCTAGGGCTACTTGAAGACGAAACAAACCATAGAGACAAAACTGAGAACTCCTTTATTTTGTCAAGTTTCAAAGAGCTACTACAAACCATGTTGGATTTAGAGTTCCAAATTCATCTATCTATATAGGAGAGAACAGAGTGAAACCTACATATAAGAACTCCTGCTGTAGATGAACGCTTCAACCTAGAAGAACAAAATTTGGTGAGCCAAGTGGGATTTGTGTATTGATCATTACCACCAAGTATTATCATGATTGGGTGAAAACATATTTCCTGGTGTTTCGGAAACTCGTTATTTCTTAGAAGCTTGGCAACCCCTCTCAATGTAAGTGCTTTTCCAGTGTCTGTGCCTAGAGCTACTTGAAGAGGAAACAAACCATAGAGACAAAACTGAGAACCCCTTTATTTTGTCAAGTTTTAAAGAGCAACTACAAACCATGTTGGATTTAGAGTTCCAAATTAATCTATCTATATAAGAGAGAACAGAGTGAAACCTACATATAAGAACTGCTGATGTAGATGAACGCTTCAACCTAGAAGAAACACAATTTGGTGAGCCAAGTGGGATTTGTGGACTGATCATTACCACCACGTATCATCAAGATTGGGTGAAAAAATATTTGCTGTTTTTTGGAAACTCGTTATTTCTTAGAAGCTTGGCACCCCTCTCAATATAAGTGCTTTTCCACAGCCTGTGCCTTGGGCGACTTGAAGAGGAAACAAACCATAGAGACAAAACTGAGAACTTCTTTATTTTGTCAAGTTTCAAAGATCTACTACAAACCATCTTGGATTTAGTGTTCCAAATTCTTCTAACTATATAGGAGAGAACTGAGTGAAACCTAAATATAAAAACTGCTACTGTAGACGAACGCTTCATCCTAGAAGAACACAATTTGGTGAGCCAAGTGGGATTTGTGTACTGATCATTACCATCAAGTATCATCAAGATTGGGTGAAAAATTATTTGCTGGTATTTCGGAAACTCGTAATTCCTTAGATGCTTGGCAACCCCTCTCAATGAAAGTGCTTTTCCACTGTCTGTGCCTAGGGCTACTTGAAAAGGACACAAACCATAGAGACAAAACCGAAAACTCCTTTATTTTGTCAAGTTTCAAATAGCTACTACAATCCATGTTGTATTTAGAGTTCCAAATTCATCTATCTATATAAGAGAGAACAGAGTGAAACCTACATATAAGAACTGCTGCTGTAGATGAACGCTTAAACCTAGAAGAACACAATTTGGTGAGCCAAATGGGATTTGTGTACTGATCATTACCACCACGTATCATCAAGATTGGGTGAAAAAATATTTGCTGGTATTTCGGAAACTCGTAATTTCTTAGATGCTTGGCAACCCCTCTCAATGAAAGTGCTTTTCCACACTCTGTGCCTAGGGCTATTTGAAGAGGAAACAAACCATCGAGACTAAACTGAGAACTCCTTTTTTTTCTCAAGTTTCAAAGAGCTACTACAAACCATATTGGATTTGGAGTTCCAAATTCATCTAACTATATAGGAGAGAACAGAGTGAAACCTAAATATAAAAACTGCTACTGTAGACGAACGTTTCAACCTAGAAGAACAAAATTTGGTGAGCCAAGTGGGATTTGTGTACTGATCATTACCACCAAGAATCATCAGGATTGGGTGAAAAAATATTTCCCGGTATTTCGGTAACTCGTAATTTCTTAGAAGCTTGGCAACCCATCTCAATAAAAGTGCTTCTCCACAGTCTGTGCCTAGGGCTACATGAAGAGGAAAAAAACCATAGAGACAAAACTGAGAACTCCTTTATTTTCTCAAGTTTAAAAGAGCTACTACAAACCATGTTGGATTTAGAGTTCCAAATTCATCTGTCTATATAGGAGAGATGAGAGTGAAACCTAAATATAAAAACTGCTACTGTAGACGAAGGCTTCAACCTAGAAGAACACAATTTGGTGAGCCAAGTGGGATTTGTGTACTGATCATTACCAACACGTATCATCAAGATTGGGTGAAAAAATATTTGCTGGTATTTCGGAAACTCGTAATTTCTTAGACGCTTGGCAACCCCTCTCAATGAAAGTGCTTTTTCACAATCTGTGCTAGGGATACTTGAAAAGGACACAAACCATAGAGAAAAAACTGAAAACTCCATTATTTTGTCAAGTTTCAAAGAGCTACTACAAACCATGTTGGATTTAGAGTTCCAAATTCATCTATCTATATTAGAGAGAATAGAGTGAAACCAACATATAAAAACTGCTGCTGCAGATGAAGGTTTCAACCTAGAAGAACACAATTTGGTGAGCCAAGTGGAATTTGTGTACTGATCTTTACTACCACGTATCATCAAGATTGGTTTAAAAAATATTTGCTGGTATTTCGGAAACTGGTTATTTCTTAGAAGCTTGGCAACCCCTCTCCATCAAAGTGCTTTTCCACAGTCTGTGCCTTGGGCTACTTGAAGAGGAAACAAACCATAGAGACAAAACTGAGAACTCCTTTATTTTGTCAAGTTTCAAAGAGCTACTACAAACCATGTTGGATTTAGAGTTCCAAATTCATCTATCTATATAGGAGAGAACAGAGTGAAACCTAAATATAAAAAATGCTACTGTAGACGAACGCTTCAACCTAGAAGAACACAATTTGGTGAGCCAAGTGGGATTTGTGTACTGATCACTACCACCAAGAATCATCAAGATTGGGTGAAAAAATATTTGCTGGTGTTTCGGAAACTCGTTATTTCTTAGAAGCTTGGGAACACCTCTCAATGAAAGTGGTTTTCCACACTCTGTGCCTAGGGCTACTTGAAGAGGAAACAAACCATAGAGACAAAACTGAGATCTCCTTTATTTTGTCAAGTTTCAAAGAGCTACTACAAACCATGTTGGATTTAGAGTTCCAAATTCATGTATCTATATAGGAGAGATGAGAGTGAAACCTAAATATAAAAACTGCTACTGTAGACGAAGGCTTCAACCTAGAAGAACACAATTTGGTGAGCCAAGTGGGATTTGTGTACTGATCATTACCACCACGTATCATCAAGATTGGGTGAAAAAATATTTGCTGGTATTTCGGAAACTCGTAATTTCTTAGACGCTTGGCAACCCCTCTCAATGAAAGTGCTTTTCCACAGTCTGTGCCTAGGCCTACTTGAAAAGGACACAAACCATAGAGACAAAACTGAAAACTCCATTATTTTGTCAAGTTTCAAAGAGCTACTACAAACCATGTTGGATTTAGAGTTCCAAATTCATCTATCTATATTAGAGAGAATAGAGTGAAACCAACATATAAAAACTGCTGCTGTAGATGAAGCCTTCAACCTAGAAGAACACAATTTGGTGAGCCAAGTGGGATTTGTGTACTGATCATTACGACCACGTAGCATCAAGATTGGTTTAAAAAATATTTGCTGGTATTTCGGAAACTCGTTATTTCTTAGAAGCTTGGCAACCCCTCTCCATCAAAATGCTTTTCCACAGTCTGTGCCTTGGGCTACTTGAAGAGGAAACAAACCATAGAGACAAAACTGAGAACTCCTTTATTTTGTCAAGTTTCAAAGAGCTACTACAAACCATGTTGGATTTAGAGTTCCAAATTCATCTATCTATATAGGAGAGAACAGAGTGAAACCTAAATATAAAAAATGCTACTGTAGACGAACGCTTCAACCTAGAAGAACACAATTTGGTGAGCCAAGTGGGATTTGTGTACTGATCACTACCACCAAGAATCATCAAGATTGGGTGAAAAAATATTTGCTGGTGTTTCGGAAACTCGTTATTTCTTAGAAGCTTGGAAACACCTCTCAATGAAAGTGGTTTTCCACACTCTGGGCCTAGGGCTACTTGAAGAGGAAACAAACCATAGAGACAAAACTGAGATCTCCTTTATTTTGTCAAGTTTCAAAGAGCTACTACAAACCATGTTGGATTTAGAGTTCCAAATTCATGTATCTATATAGGAGAGATGAGAGTGAAACCTAAATATAAAAACTGCTACTGTAGACGAAGGCTTCAACCTAGAAGAACACAATTTGGTGAGCCAAGTGGGATTTGTGTACTGATCATTACCACCACGTATCATCAAGATTGGGTGAAAAAATATTTGCTGGTATTTCGGAAACTCGTAATTTCTTAGATGCTTGGCAACCCCTCTCAATGAAAGTGCTTTTCCACAGTCTGTGCCTAGGCCTACTTGAAAAGGACACAAACCATAGAGACAAAACTGA
This sequence comes from Callospermophilus lateralis, assembly GCF_048772815.1. Lineage (NCBI taxonomy): Eukaryota > Metazoa > Chordata > Mammalia > Rodentia > Sciuridae > Callospermophilus > Callospermophilus lateralis. Next base: position 60,645 of record NW_027514829.1, on the reverse strand, counting down.
AAACTCCATTATTTTGTCAAGTTTCAAAGAGCTACTACAAACCATGTTGGATTTAGAGTTCCAAATTCATCTATCTATATTAGAGAGAATAGAGTGAAACCAACATATAAAAACTGCTGCTGTAGATGAAGGCTTCAACCTAGAAGAACACAATTTGGTGAGCCAAGTGGGATTTGTGTACTGATCATTACGACCACGTAGCATCAAGATTGGTTTAAAAATATTTGCTGGTATTTCGGAAACTCGTTATTTCTTAGAAGCTTGGCAACCCCTCTCCATCAAAATGGTTTTCCACAGTCTGTGCCTTGGGCTACTTGAAGAGGAAACAAACCATAGAGACAAAACTGAGAACTCCTTTATTTTGTCAAGTTTCAAAGAGCTACTACAAACCATGTTGGATTTAGAGTTCCAAATTCATCTATCTATATAGGAGAGAACAGAGTGAAACCTAAATATAAAAAATGCTACTGTAGAAGAACGCTTCAACCTAGAAGAACACAATTTGGTGAGCCAAGTGGGATTTGTGTACTGATCATTACCACCAAGAATCATCAAGATTGGTGAGAAAATATTAGCTGGTATTTCGGAAACTAGTTATTTCTTAGAAGCTTGGCAACCCCTCTCAATGAAAGTGCTTTTCCACAGTCTGTGCCTAGGGCTACTTGAAGAGGAAACAAACCATAGAGACAAAACTGAGATCTCCTTAATTTTGTCAAGTTTCAAAGAGCTACTACAAACCATGTTGGATTTAGAGTTCCAAATTCATCTACCTATATAGGAGAGATGAGAGTGAAACCTAAATATAAAAACTGCTACTGTAGACGAACGCTTCAAACTAGAAGAACACAAGTTGGTGAGCCAAGTGGGATTTGTGTTCTGATCATTACCACCACGTATCATCAAGATTGGGTGAAAAAATATTTGCTGGTATTTCGGAAACTCCTAATTTCTTAGATGCTTGGCAACCCCTCTCAATGAAAGTGCTTTTCCACAGTCTGTGCCTAGGGGCTACTTGAAGCGGAAACAAACCATAGAGACTAAACTGAGAACTCCTTTATTTTTTCAGTTTCAAAGAGCTATTACAAACCATGTTGGATTTGGAGTTCCAAATTCATCTAACTATATAGGAGAGAACAGAGTGAAAACCTAAATATAAAAACTGCTACTGTAGACGAACGTTTCAACCTAGAAGAACACAATTTGGTGAGCCAAGTGGGATTTGTGTATTGATCATTACCACCAAGTATTATCAAGATTGGGTGAAAACATATTTCCTGGTGTTTCGGAAACTCATTATTTCTTAGAAGCTTGGCAACCCCTCTCAATGTAAGTGCTTTTCCAGTGTCTGTGCCTAGAGCTACTTGAAGAGGAAACAAACCATAGAGACAAAACTGAGAACCCCTTTATTTTGTCAAGTTTTAAAGAGCAACTACAAACCATGTTGGATTTAGAGTTCCAAATTAATCTATGTATATAAGAGAGAACAGAGTGAAACCTACATATAAGAACTGCTGCTGTAGATGAAAGCTTCAACCTAGAAGAACACAACTTGGTGAGCCAAGTGGGATTTGTGGACTGATCATTACCACCACGTATCATCAAGATTGGGTGAAAAAATATTTGCTGGTATTTCGGAAACTCGTTATTTTTTAGAAGCTTGGCAACCTCTCTCAATGAAAGTGCTTTTCCACAGTCTGTGCCTAGGGCTACTTGAAGAGGTAACGAACCATAGAGACAAAACTGAGATCTCCTTTATTTTGTCAAGTTTCAAAGAGCTACTACAAACCATGTTAGATTTAGAGTTCCAAATTCATGTTTCTATATAGGAGAGATGAGAGTGAAACCTAAATATAAAAACTGCTACTGAAGCCGAACGCTTCAACCTAGAAGAACACAATTTTGTGAGCCAAGTGGGATTTGTGTACTGATCATTACCACCACGTATCATCAAGATTGGGTGAAAAAATATTTGCTGTTTTTGGAAACTCGTTATTTCTTAGAAGCTTGGCACCCCTCTCAATATAAGATCTTTTCCACAGCCTGTGCCTTGGGCGACTTGAAGAGGAAACAACCATAGAGACAAAACTGAGAACTTCTTTATTTTGTCAAGTTTCAAAGATCTACTACAAACCATCTTGGATTTAGTGTTCCAAATTCTTCTAACTATATAGGAGAGAACTGAGTGAAACCTAAATATAAAAACTGCTACTGTAGACGAACGCTTCATCCTAGAAGAACACAATTTGGTGAGCCAAGTGGGATTTGTGTACTGATCATTACCATCAAGTATCATCAAGATTGGGTGAAAAATAATTTGCTGGTATTTCGGAAACTCGTAATTTCTTAGATGCTTGGCAACCCCTCTCAATGAAAGTGCTTTTCCACTGTCTGTGCCTAGGGCTACTTGAAAAGGACACAAACCATAGAGACAAAACCGAAAACTCCTTTATTTTGTCAAGTTTCAAATAGCTACTACAATCCATGTTGTATTTAGAGTTCCAAATTCATCTATCTATATAAGAGAGAACAGAGTGAAACCTACATATAAGAACTGCTGCTGTAGATGAACGCTTAAACCTAGAAGAACACAATTTGTGAGCCAAATGGGATTTGTGTACTGATCATTACCACCACGTATCATCAAGATTGGGTGAAAAAATATTTGCTGGTATTTCGGAAACTCGTAATTTCTTAGATGCTTGGCAACCCCTCTCAATGAAAGTGCTTTTCCACACTCTGTGCCTAGGGCTACTTGAAGAGGAAACAAACCATCGAGACTAAACTGAGAACTCCTTTTTTTTCTCAAGTTTCAAAGAGCTACTACAAACCATATTGGATTTGGAGTTCCAAATTCATCTAACTATATAGGAGAGAACAGAGTGAAACCTAAATATAAAAACTGCTACTGTAGACGAACGTTTCAACCTAGAAGAACAAAATTTGGTGAGCCAAGTGGGATTTGTGTACTGATCATTACCACCAAGAATCATCAAGATTGGGTGAAAAAATATTTGCTGGTATTTCGGAAACTCGTAATTTCTTAGACGCTTGGCAACCCCTCTCAATGAAAGTGCTTTTTCACAATCTGTGCTAGGGATACTTGAAAAGGACACAAACCATAGAGAAAAAGCTGAAAACTCCATTATTTTGTCAAGTTTCAAAGAGCTACTACAAACCATGTTGGATTTAGAGTTCCAAATTCATCTATCTATATTAGAGAGAATAGAGTGAAACCAACATATAAAAACTGCTGCTGTAGATGAAGGGTTCAACCTAGAAGAACACAATTTGGTGAGCCAAGTGGGATTTGTGTACTGATCTTTACTACCACGTATCATCAAGATTGGTTTAAAAAAATATTTGCTGGTATTTCGGAAACTCGTTATTTCTTAGAAGCTTGGCAACCCCTCTCCATCAAAGTGCTTTTCCACAGTCTGTGCCTTGGGCTACTTGAAGAGGAAACAAACCATAGAGACAAAACTGAGAACTCCTTTATTTTGTCAAGTTTCAAAGAGCTACTACAAACCATGTTGGATTTAGAGTTCCAAATTCATCTATCTATATAGGAGAGAACAGAGTGAAACCTAAATATAATAAATGCTACTGTAGACGAACGCTTCAACCTAGAAGAACACAATTTGGTGAGCCAAGTGGATTTGTGTACTGATCACTACCACCAAGAATCATCAAGATTGGGTGAAAAAATATTTGCTGGTGTTTCGGAAACTCGTTATTTCTTAGAAGCTTGGCAACACCTCTCAATGAAAGTGCTTTTCCACACTCTGTGCCTAGGGCTACTTGAAGAGGAAACAAACCATAGAGACAAAACTGAGATCTCCTTTATTTTGTCAAGTTTCAAAGAGCTACTACAAACCATGTTGGATTTAGAGTTCCAAATTCATGTATCTATATAGGAGAGATGAGAGTGAAACCTAAATATAAAAACTGCTACTGTAGACGAAGGCTTCAAACTAGAAGAACACAAGTTGGTGAGCCAAGTGGGATTTGTGTTCTGATCATTACCACCACGTATCATCAAGATTGGGTGAAAAAATATTTGCTGGTATTTCGGAAACTCCTAATTTCTTAGATGCTTGGCAACCCCTCTCAATGAAAGTGCTTTTCCACAGTCTGTGCCTAGGGCTACTTGAAGCGGAAACAAACCATAGAGACTAAACTGAGAACTCCTTTATTTTTTCAGTTTCAAAGAGCTATTACAAACCATGTTGGATTTGGAGTTCCAAATTCATCTAACTATATAGGAGAGAACAGAGTGAAACCTAAATATAAAAACTGCTACTGTAGATGAACGTTTCAACCTAGAAGAACACAATTTGGTGAGTCAAGTGGGATTTGTGTACTGATCATTACCACCAGGAATCATCAGGATTGGGTGAAAAAATATATCCCGGTATTTCGGTAACTCGTTATTTCTTAGAAGCTTGGCAACCCCTCTCAATGAAAGTGCTTATCCACAGTCTGTGCCTAGGGCTACTTGAAGAGGAAAAAAAACCATAGAGACAAAACTGAGAACTCCTTTATTTTGTCAAGTTTCAAAGAGCTACTACAAACCATGTTGGATTTAGAGTTCCAAATTCATCAATCTATATAGGAGAGATGAGAGTGAAACCTAAATATAAAAACTGCTACTGTAGACGAACGCTTCAACCTAGAAAACACAATTTGGTGAGCCAAGTGAGATTTGTGTACTGATCATTACCACCACGTATCATCATGATTGGGTGAAAAAATATTTGCTGGTATTTCGGAAACTCGTTATTTCTTAGAAGCTTGGCAACCCCTCTCAATGAAAATGCTTTTCCACAGTCTGGGCCTAGGGCTACTTGAAGAGGAAACAAACCATAGAGACCAAACTGAGAACTCCTTTATTTTCTCAAGTTTAAAAGAGCTACTACAAACCATGTTGGATTGAGAGTTACAAATTCATCTCTCTATATAGGAGAGATGAGATTGAAACCTAAATATAAAAACTGCTACTGTAGACGAACGCTTCACCTAGAGGAACACAATTTGGAGAGCCAAGTGGGATTTGTGTAATGGTCATTACCACCACGTATCATCAATATTGGGTGAAAAAATATTTGCTGGTATTTCGGAAACTCGTTATTTCTTAGAAGCTTGGCAACCCCTCTCAATGAAAGTGCTTTTCCACAGTCTGTGCCTAGGGCTACTTGAAGAAGAAACAAACCATAGAGAGTAAACTGAGAACTCCTTTATTTTATCAAGTTTCAAAGAGCTACTACAAACCATGTTGGATTTAGAGTTCCAAATTCATCTATCTATATAGGAGAGAACAGAGTGAAACCTAAATATAAAAACTGCTACTGTAGTCGAACGTTACAACATAGAAGAACAAAATGTGGTGAGCCAAGTGGGATTTGTGTACTGATCATTACCACCAAGAATCATCAAGATTGGGTGAAAAAATATTTGCCGGTATTTCGGTAACTCGTTATTTCTTAGAAGCTTGGCAACCCCTCTCAATGAAAGTGCTTTTCCACAGTCTGTGCCTAGGGCTAGTTGAAGAGGAAACAAATCATAGAGACAAAAGTGAGAACTCCTTTATTTTGTCAAGTTTCAAAGAGCTACTACAAACCATGTTGAATTTAGAGTTCCAAATTCATCTATCTATATAAGAGAGAACAGAGTGAAACCTAAAAATAAAACTGCTACTGTAGACGAACGCTTCCAATCTAGAAGAACAAAATTTGGTGAGCCAAGTGGAATTGTGTACTGATCATTACCACCAAGTATCATCAAGATTGGGTGAAAAAATCTTTGCTGGTATTTTGGAAACTCGTTATTTCTTAGAAGCTTGGTAACCCTTCTCAATAAAAGTGCTTCTCCACAGTCTGTGCCTACGAGTACTTGAAGAGGAAACAACCCATAGAGACAAAACTGAGAACTCTTTCATTTTGTGAAGTTTCTAAGAGCTACTACAAACCATTTTGGATTTAGAGTTCCAAATTCATCTATCTATATAGGAGAGAACAGAGTGAAACCTAAAAATAAAAACTGCTACTGTAGACGACGCTTCAACCTAGAAGAATAAAATTTGGTGAGAGAAGTGGGATTTGTGTACTCATCATTACCACCACGTATCATCAAGAAAGGGTGAAAAAATATTTGCTGGTATTTCGGAAGCTCTTTATTTCTTGGAAGCTTGGCTACCCTTTTCAATGAAAGTGCTTTTCCAAAGTCTGTGCCTAGGGCTACTTCAAGAGGAAACAAACCATTAAGACTAAACTGAGAACTCCTTTATTTCGTCAATTTTCAAACAGCCACTACAAACCATGTTGGATAAAGAGTTCCAAATTCATCTATTTATATAGGAGAGAACAGAGTGAAACCTAACTAATAAAAACTGGTACTGTAGACGAATGCTTCAACCTAGAAGAACAAAATTTGTTGAGCCAAGTGGGATTTGTGTACTGATCATTACCACCAAGTATCATCAAGATTGGGTGAAAAAATATTTGTTGGTATTTCGGAAACTCGTTATTTCTTCGAAGCTTGGCAACCCCTCTCAATGAAAGTGCTTTTTCCACAGTCTGTGCCTACGGCTACTTGAAGAGGAAACAAACCATAGAGACAAAACTGAGAACTAATATATTTTGTCAAGTTTCAAAAAGCTACTACAAACCATGTTGGATTTAGAGTTCCAAATTCATCTATCTATACAGGAGAGAACAGAGTGAAACCTAAATATAAAAACTGCTACTGTAGACGAACGCTTCAACCTAGAAGAACAAAATTTGGTGAGCCAAGTGGGATTTGTGTACTGATCATTACACCAAGTATCATCAAGACTGGGTTAAAAAATTTTTGCTGGTATTTCGGAAACTCGTTATTTCTTAGAAGCTTGGCAACCCCTCTCAATGAAAGTGCTTTTCGACAGTCTGTGTTTAGGGCCAGTTGAAGAGGAAACAAAACATAGAGACTAAACTGAGAACTCCTTTATTTTGTCATGTTTCAAAGAGTTACTACAAACCATGTTGGATTTAGAGTTCCAAATTCATCTATCTATATAGGAGGGAACAGAGTGAAACCCAAAAATAAAAACTGCTACTGTAAACGAACGCTTAACCCTAGAAGAACAAAATTTGGTGGGCCAAGTGGGATTTGTGTACTTGTTATTGCCAAAACGTATCATCAAGATTGGGTGAAAAAATATTTGCTGGTATATAGGAAAATCGTAATTTCTTCGAAGCTTGGCAACCCCTATCAATGAAAGTGCTTTTCAACAGTCTGTGTATTAGGGCTACTTGAAGAGGAAACAAACCATAGAGACTAAACTGAGAACTCCTTTATTTTGTCAACTTTCAAAGAGCTACTACAAACCATGTTGGGATTTAGAGTTCCAAATTCATCTACCTATTTAGGAGAGAACAGTGTGAAACCTAAATATAAAAACAGGTAATGTAGACGAACGCTTCAAACTAGAAGAAAAAAATTTGGTGAGCCAAGTGGATTTGTGTACTGATCATTACCACCAAGCATCATCAAGATTGGTGAAAAAATATTTGCTGGTATTTCGGAAACTCGTTATTTCTTAGAAGCTTGGCAACCCCTCTCAATAAAAGTGCTTCTACACAATGTGTGCCTAGGGCTACTTGAAGAGGAAACAACCCATAGAGACTAAACTGAGAACTAGTTTATTATGTCAAGTTTCAAAGAGCTACTACAAAACATGTTGTATTTAGAGTTCCAAATTCATCTATCTATATAGGAGACAACAGAGTGAAACCTAAATATAAAAACTGCTACTGTACACGAACGCTTCAAACTAGAAGAAGAAAATTTGGTGAGCCATGTGGGATTTGTGTACTTGTCATTACTACAACGTATCATCAAGATTGGGTGAAAAATATTTGCTGGTATATCTGAATATCGTAATTTCTTGGAAGCTTGGCAACCCCTATCAATGAAAGTGCTTTTCCACATTCTGTGCCTAAGGCTACTTGAAGAGGAAACAAACCATAGAGACTAAACTGAGAACTCCTTTATTTTGTCAAGTTTCAAAGAGCTACTACAATCCATGTTGGATTTAGAGTTCCAAATTCATCTACCTATTTAGGAGAGAACAGAGTGAAACCTAAATATAAAAACAGGTATTGTAGACGAACGCTTCAAACTAGAAGAAGAAAATTTGGTGAGCCAAGTGGGATTTGTGTACTGATCATTACCACCAAGTATCATCAAGATTGGGTGAAAAAATATTTGTTGGTATTTCGGAACCTCGTAATTCTTAGAAGCTTGGCAACCCCTCTCAATGAAAGTGCTTTTCCACAGTCTGTGCCTAGGGCTACTTGAAGAGGAAACAAACCATAGAGACTAAACTGAGAACTCCTTTATTTTGTCAAGTTTCAAAAAGCTACTACAAACCATGTTGGATTTAGAGTTCCAAATTCATCTATCTATACAGGAGAGAACAGAGTGAAACCTAAATATAAAAACTGCTACTGTAGACGAACGCTTCAACCTAGAAGAACAAAATTTGGTGAGCCAAGTGGGATTTGTGTACTGATCATTACCACCAAGTATCATCAAGACTGGGTTAAAAAATTTTTGCTGGTATTTCGGAAACTCGTTATTTCTTAGAAGCTTGGCAACCCCTCTCAATGAAAGTGCTTTTCAACAGTCTGTGTTTAGGGCCAGTTGAAGAGGAAACAAAACATAGAGACTAAACTGAGAACTCCTTTATTTTGTCATGTTTCAAAGAGTTACTACAAACCATGTTGGATTTAGAGTTCCAAATTCATCTATCTATATAGGAGGGAACAGAGTGAAACCCAAAAATAAAAACTGCTACTGTAAACGAACGCTTAACCCTAGAAGAACAAAATTTGGTGGGCCAAGTGGGATTTGTTGTACTTGTTATTGCCAAAACGTATCATCAAGATTGGGTGAAAAAATATTTGCTGGTATATAGGAAAATCGTAATTTCTTCGAAGCTTGGCAACCCCTATCAATGAAAGTGCTTTTCAACAGTCTGTGTATTAGGGCTACTTGAAGAGGAAACAAACCATAGAGACTAAACTGAGAACTCCTTTATTTTGTCAACTTTCAAAGAGCTACTACAAACCATGTTGGATTTAGAGTTCCAAATTCATCTACCTATTTAGGAGAGAACAGTGTGAAACCTAAATATAAAAACAGGTAATGTAGACGAACGCTTCAAACTAGAAGAAAAAAATTTGGTGAGCCAAGTGGATTTGTGTACTGATCATTACCACCAAGCATCATCAAGATTGGGTGAAAAAATATTTGCTGGTATTTCGGAAACTCGTTATTTCTTAGAAGCTTGGCAACCCCTCTCAATAAAAGTGCTTCTACACAATGTGTGCCTAGGGCTACTTGAAGAGGAAACAACCCATAGAGACTAAACTGAGAACTAGTTTATTATGTCAAGTTTCAAAGAGCTACTACAAAACATGTTGTATTTAGAGTTCCAAATTCATCTATCTATATAGGAGACAACAGAGTGAAACCTAAATATAAAAACTGCTACTGTACACGAACGCTTCAAACTAGAAGAAGAAAATTTGGTGAGCCATGTGGGATTTGTGTACTTGTCATTACTACAACGTATCATCAAGATTGGGTGAAAAAATATTTGCTGGTATATCTGAATATCGTAATTTCTTGGAAGCTTGGCAACCCCTATCAATGAAAGTGCTTTTCCACAGTCTGTGCCTACGGCTACTTGAAGAGGAAACAAACCATAGAGACTAAACTGAGAACTCCTTTATTTTGTCAAGTTTCAAAGAGCTACTACAATCCATGTTGGATTTAGAGTTCCAAATTCATCTACCTATTTAGGAGAGAACAGAGTGAAACCTAAATATAAAAACAGGTATTGTAGACGAACGCTTCAAACTAGAAGAAGAAAATTTGGTGAGCCAAGTGGGATTTGTGTACTAATCATTACCACCAAGTATCATCAAGATTGGGTGAAAAAATATTTGTTGGTATTTCGGAACCTCGTTAATTCTTAGAAGCTTGGCAACCCCTCTCAATGAAAGTGCTTTTCCACAGTCTGTGCCTAGGGCTACTTGAAGAGGAAACTAACCATAGAGACAAAACTGAGAACTAATATATTTTGTCAAGTTTCAAAAAGCTACTACAAACCATGTTGGATTTAGAGTTCCAAATTCATCTATCTATACAGGAGAGAACAGAGTGAAACCTAAATATAAAAACTGCTACTGTAGACGAACGCTTCCACCTAGAAGAACAAAATTTGGTGAGTCAAGTGGGATTTGTGTCCTGATCATTACCACCAAGTATCATCAAGATTGAGTGAAGAAATATTTGCTGGTATTTCGGAAACTCGTTATTTCGTAGAAGCTTGGCAACCCCTCTCAATGAAAGTGCTTTTCCACAGTCTGTGCCTAGGGCTACTTGAAGAGGAAACAAACCATAGAGACAAAACTGAGAACTCCTATATTTTGTCAAGTTTCAAAAAGCTACTACAAACCATGTTGGATTTAGAATTCCAAATTCATCTATCTATATTGGCGAGAACAGAGTGAAACCCAAAAATAAAAACTGCTACTGTAAACGAACGCTTCAACCTAGAAGAA